>NW_027513785.1:30000-137314 GCF_048772815.1 Callospermophilus lateralis
TCAAATTATAGAAACAGAGCGGATTTAATGGCAGGCCTTTTTGATCACTCCTGGTTCACAGGAAGGGTGTCCAGGCCACCCTGACTTTAGGGAAATTAGAGGCAAGGGAGCTTATTCTGGAAACTGTCTTTGGTTGCGACCCTCATGAAAACTTCCATCCAGAACTTTTGATGAGGGTCTTTATGGACGAAGATGAGGGCCATGTGGGAGTTTTTTTGTTCTAATTGTGGTCATTTGTGTGGGGGTTGGAAGAGATGACTTGGTCCACCTGGGCTTGAACTCTGGTGTGATTTCCCTTAGAGCCTGAGTTCTGGAACGTACCTCATAGAAGTATTTAAATGAATTGTGTTGGTTTTTAGGAGGCCACGCATGAATGTCACCCTTTGAAACTGAGATCTAGGCCCAAGGTGGCTTTCCACAGAGCAATGGGAATCTCAGCCAGGAAATCGCATGATTTTATTCTGAAAGACTTTGCAGCCATTGTTGGCCCTCGGAAGCAAGAAGGAGTGGCCATACTCATATCGATTAAAATCAACTTAAACCTAAGTTAATCAAAAGTGATAAAGAAGGACACTATATACTGTTAAAAGGCACCATTAACCAACAAGACATAACAATTATCAATTTGTATGCATCAAACAATGGTGGTGCAAAGTCATAAAACAAACTCTCCTCAACTTCAAGAGTCATATAGGCTATAACACAATAATTACGGGTGACTTCAGCACACAACTCTCGCAATTGGACAGATCCTCTAGAGAAAATCTGAATTAAGAAACTATAGAACTTAATAGAACAATCAATAACCTAGACTTAACCAACATATATAGAATATATCAAACATCATAAAGTGGATACATGTTCTTCTCAGCAGCACATTGGTCCTACTCAAATATAGACCATATATTATGCCATATGGAAACTCTTAGTAAATATAAAAGTATGGAGATAATACCATGCACCATATCTGATCATAATGGAATGAAACTTGAAATTAATGATTGAAGAAGGAAGGAAAAATTCTACATCACATGGAAAATGAACAATATGTTACTGAATGATCAATGGGTTACAGAAGACATAAAGGCGGAGATAAAAAATTTCTTAGAGACAAATGACAATACAGACAAAACATACCGGATTCTATGGAAAACAATGAAAGCAGTTTTAAGAGGGAAATTCATTTCTTGGAATTCTTTCCTCAAAAAAAAAAAAAAAAAGAAAAAAAACCAACAAATAAATGATCTCACACTACATCTCAAAAACCTAGAAAAAAAAAGCAAAACAACAAATGTAGTAGAAGACAAGAAATAATTAAAATTAGAGGAGAAATCAACAAAATTGAAACAAAAAAATTGAAAAAATAAAAGTTGGTTCTTTGAAAATAAATTAAATCGACAGGGCCTTAGCCATGCTAATGAAGAGAAGTAGAGAGAGAACTCAAATTACTAACATATGGGATAAAAAAGGCAACATCACAACAGACACTACAGAAATTCAGATGATAATTAGAAAGTATTTTGAAACCCCATATTCCAATAAAACAGAAGATAATGAAGATATTGATAAATTTCTTATGTCATATAATCTGCCAAGTTTGAGTCCAGAAGACTCACACAATTTAAATAGACCAATAACAAAGGAAGAAATAGAAGAAACCTTCAAAAGACTACCAACCAAAAAAAGCCCTGGACCAGATGGTTATACAGCAGAGTTCTACAAAACGTTCAAAGATGAATTAATACCAATACTTTTCAAGCTATTTCAAAAAATAGAAAAAGAAGGAATTCTTCCAAATTCATTCTATGAGGCCAACATCACCCTGATCCCAACACCAGACAAAGACACTTCAAAGAAAGAAAACTACAGACCAATATCTCTAATAAACTTGGATGCAAAAATTCTCAATAAAATCCTGGCAAATAAAAAACAAAAGCATATAAAAAAAATTGTGCTTCATGATCAAGAGGGATTCATCCCAGGGATGCAAGGCTGGTTCAATATACGGAAATCAATAAATGTAATCCATCACATCAATAGACTTAAAGAGAAGAACCATATGATCATCTCGATAGATGCAAAAAAAGCATTCTACAAAGCACAGCATCCCTTTTTCTTTAAAACTCTATAAAACACTAGGAATAACAGGAACTTAGCTCAACATGGTAATAGCTATATATGCTAAACCTCAGGCTAGCATCATCCTAAATGGAGAAAAACTGAAGGCATTCCCTCTAAAATTTGCAACAAGACAGGGATGCCCTCTATCACCACTTCTATTTAATTTAGTTCTTGAAATACTATCCAGAGCAATGATACAGACAAAGGAAATTAAAGGCATAAAAATAGGAAAAGAAGAACTTAAATTATCGCTATTTGTGGATGACATGATAATATATTTAACAGACCCAAAAGGGTCTACAAAGAAACTGCTAGAGTTAATAAATGAATTCAGCAAATTGGCAGGATATAAAATCAACACGCATAAATCAAAGGCATTCTTGTATATCAGCAACAAAACTTCTGAAATGGAAATGAGGAAAACCACTCCATTTACAGTATACTCAAAGAAAATAAAAAACTTGGGAATCAACCTAACCAAAGAGGTGAAAGATTTATACAATGAAAACTACAGAACCCTAAAGAGAGAGATAGAAGAAGATGTTAGAGGATGGAAAAATATGCCCTGTACATGGATAGGCAGAAATAACATCATCAAAATGGCGATATTACCCAAAGTTCTCTACAGGTTTAATGCAATGCCAATCAAAAACCCAATGGCATTTCTTGTAGAAATAGATAAAGTAATTATGAATTTCATATGGAACAACAAAAGACCCAGAATAGCGAAAGCAATTCTAAGCAGGAAGTGTGAATCCAGAGTTCAAACTGTACTACAAAGCAATAGTAACAAAAACAGTGTGGTACTGGTATCAAAACAGGCAGATGGACCAATGGTACAGAATAGAGGACACAGAGACATATCCACAAAATTACAACTTTCTTGTATTTGAAAAGGGACCTAAAAGCATGCAATGTAAGAAGGATAGCATCTTCAACAAATGGTGCAGGGACACTTGGAAATTCATATGCAACAAAATGAAACGGAATCCCTTTCTCTCACAATGCATAAAAGTTAACTCAAAATGGATCAAGGAGCCAGATATAAAATCAGAGACACTGCGTCTGATAGAAGAAAAAGTTGGCTATGATGTACATACTGTGGGGTTGGGCTCCAAATTCCTTAATAGGACACCCATAGCCCAAGAGTTCATAAAAAGAATAAACAAATGGGACTTACTTAATCTAAAAAAGTTTTTTCTCAGCAAGAGAAACAATAAGAGAGTTAAATAGAGAGCCTACACCCTGGAACAAATTTTTACCCCTTACACTTCAGATAGAGCCCTAATATCTAGAATATACAAAGAACTCAAAACAATTAAACAATGAGATAACAAATAACCCAATCAACAATGGGCCAAGGATCTTAACAGACACTTCACAGAGGAGGATATACAATCAATCAACAAGTACATGAAAAAATGCTCACCATCTGTAGCAGTCAGAGAAATGCAATCAAAACCACCCTAAGATACCATCTCACTCCAGTAAGATTGGCAGCCATTATGAAGTCAAACAACAATAAGTGTTGGTGAGGATGTGGGGTAAAGGGTACACTTGTACACTGCTTGTGGGCCTGCAAATTGGAGAGTCCAATATGGAAAGCAGAATGGAGATTCCTGGGAAAGCTGGGAATGGAACCACCATTTGAGATATCGCCCTTCTCAGACTCTTCCCTGAGGATCTTAATAGAGAGCAGTATAAGGATACTGCCACATCGATGATCATAGTGGCACAATTCACAATAACTAGACTGTGGAACCAAACTAGATGCCCTTCAATAGACGAATGGATAATAAAAATGTGGCATCTAAACACAATGGAGTATTACACAGCACTGAAAATGACAAAATCATAGAATTTGCAGGGAAATGAATGGCATTAGAATAGATTATGCTAAGCGAAGCTATCCAATCCTTAAAAAACAAATGCCAAATGTTTCCTTTTATATAGAGAGAGCAAATAAGAAGAGAACAGGGAGGAAGAACATGAGAAAAATATTAAAACTAAACAGAGATGAGTGGGGGGAGAGAAAGGGAGAGAGAAGGAAAATTATATGGAAATGGTAGGAGACTACTCAATGTTACACAAAATTACATATAAGAGGTTGTGAGGCTAAAGAGGGGAAAACAAGGGAGAGAATTAAACAACAGCAGATGAGGTAGAGAGGGAAGATGGGAGGGGAGGGGGAATAGTAGGGGATAGGAAAGGTAGCAGAATTCAACAATAACTAGCATGCTATTATGTAAAAACGTGAGTGTGTAACTGATGTGATTCTGCGATTTGTATTTGGGGTAAAAATGGGAGTTCATAACCCAATTAAGTCAAATGTATGAAAGATGATATATCATGAACTTTATAATGTTTTGAACAACCAAAAAAAAAAAGAATTGAATTTCCAATATTTGAGTCATATAACAACTTTATTTTTTAATAAAATTGTCTTTTATTTGTTATCTTACTTGCTGGTATCTGCCTTTCAGTTTTAAAAAACTATGTGCTTTAGCCATTCATCCATGTAGTATGTAACAGAAAATTTTGAGTGTCTCCATATAACCAGATTGGCAAGGCATCAAGGTTTCCTTCACAAACAAGGTGAAGGCTTTGCCATTAGAAATTTAATATTCTGCAAAACAATTTTTTTAACTTTTCAATTAAATTTCCAAAAAAATTTAGAAAAAAAAAAGAATCTAAACCCCACAGTAAGAAGGCCTCAAAGTGGAGAAGTGGAGCATTTACGGCAGGCCTATTTGATCACTGCTGGTTCACAGGAAGCGTGTTCAATCAACCCTGATATTAGGCAAATGAGGGGCAAGGGAGCTTATTTTGGGCACTGGTTTGGATGTGCACCTCATGGAAAACTCCATCCAGAGGTTATGATGTGTGTTTATATGGAAAAAGATGAGGGCCATGTGGGAGTGTTTTGGTTTTAATTGTGGTCATTTGTGTGGTAGTTGGAAGAGATGACTGGGTCCACCTGGGCTTGAACTCTGGTGTGATTCCCCTTAGAGAATGAGATTTGGAACTGACTTCAGAGAAGTATTGCCATGAATGTTGTTGGGATTTCAGGAGGCCACGCATGAGAGTCGCCCTTGGAAACTGAGATCTTGGCCCAGAGAGGCTTTCCAGAGAGCACTGGCAATCTCAGCTAGGATATCACAGGTTTTATTCTGAAAGACCTGGCAGCCATCGTTGAGAGTCAAAACACACATGGACCTCACATTGGAGACCTCAATGGGCCTGGCTTCATGTGACAATTTGGCCACTCTTTGGGAAGCCTTGCCTGTGAGAGATCTCCAGTTCCTTCATTAAAATGAGCTTCCTCAACATTTAATGGATCCTGAATGAATTGAAACCCACAGTACCAACAACTTCATATGTGAAAAATAGTTAGATAAATACCATGAATTTTTAGAAATTCTCATGACCAGGTGGCACTGGAGAACCTTTGGATGTCCTGTTGCTGATCATGAGTATACCAGACAGTGCCTTGATTGACTAGGTATCATGAAAATGGTGTAGAACAGAGATGCCAGTAAGTTGGAGCCTGATATGTAGTGGGCCTAGAGCAGTGGTGTGCAGGTGTGTGATAAAACATCTGTGGTGGGGCCTGTGGATCTGCCATTGACTTTCAAATGCCTTGACACAGACACGGTGCAGCCAGCAGACCCTTCTATATAAAGGCATCTTGTTATATGGAGATTTTTCACGGCAATGTTTAGAATCAGGTTGCTATGGTCAAGGGGCAAGCTATGTGGGATAGAAGCCTATTTGGTGCATTCCCATGCAGACACTGACCCACCACACGTGACAGAACTCCCTCCAGCACTGTGTCCCACTTGAACTCCTTGTATTTCATGAAGCAAATACCAAACTCCCAGTGCAGCAGCAAGAAACACAATGAAAATTCGAGGATGACCAAGTGGCTTCACAGTCCACATGGGGTGACACTTAGCCCCCGTGGCCACAATTTAGCTACAAAGAGAGAATTTAGCACTGCTGCCTCATGGTCATTGGAAAATAAGAAACCATGTCCTCCTGGTCACATAGATGCAGACCTAGCTTTGATGGTCTCACTACATCGGAAGTTAAAGCTCCTGAAAACAACATATATTTCAAGTGCCCAAGCTCAGAGGCAATTTCTCAAGAAGTGTTTAGGCCAGCAGATCTCCATGTTTGTGGAGTGTTTACCATGTCACTTACTTTTGGAAACTGCTCTATCAACTCCAAGGTTGTGAACTCCTGAGCATTTTCCATTCTAAATATATATTCACAGATTTTCTAACTCTTCTCCTCTAATTCTGACTTACTTGGGGCAAAGGGAATGTCAAGTCATTGTTCTGGATGAGAGAGGGAAGATTGTTTTGTAGCACATATTTGCATACACATTGGATTCATTTTCCAATTTTCTGTTTGAAATACTGAATCCCTGACACTAACCCATACCCTACTAAACTCTGACTACTAATCCTAATATAATGGAGAAAAATAACCCAAACAGAATAGAAATACAAGCATTTCAGAAGAAGCATGGTGTATAGTTGGAATTACCTTTTGCATCATATAAGGTAGGAGTTATAAATCTAGTCAATTATTTGTTGAAATAATTTTCCATGTGTTTTTAAAGTTAAGAAAAATGTGAATTCCTGTCTCCCTTTCTCTGTAGCCTATTAAGCAAATGTATTTTTATATGCACAAATAGAATCCTACCTGGTTTCACATATACATTCTTGTGAGGTGGCTGACTTGGCAGATACAAATTGTGAGAAGAGATCACTCCTCCTAAACGCTGTTTTAACTGAAAATTGAACCCATGGGTGAGCTTCCTAGATGAACAACACTATACACATATTCATGTTCAGTAAAATGAATATTTTGGGATATGCGGATGAGTTATTTTTCATGATGAATTTCAATTGGCATATATATTGCTACATTATAATGTGTGTGTGTGTCTATATATACATTATATTTATATATATATATATATATATATATATATATATATATATATATATATATATATATATTCTCCAGATTTACCAAAATATGAAATATATGTGTCTTCTTATACACCGCGTGAATTCATTCATATTCATATATGTGGATTTATAATCAAATTTAAAAAGTTTATTCTCAGAAATATACATCCACTGAAATAAATATTTGTTTCCTAGTACTGAAAACTAACTTCAGGGAAGGGTGCTTACAAATCCTAATATTTCTACAGTAACTGACCAAGTTTAACATCAATGCAAGTAGATTCCTATTGGATATGGTGTGTTTATTAAAGTTCATTTTAATCAAACCTGGTACGTTATTATTTCTTCAGTTTATAGACATCATAAATTATATCCTTTCATTCACAAGTTCACAAATTTATAAACATTTGGTTCACTTTCAATCACTTCCTCCTTCAGAACACTTATATTTCTCCATGTTTCTTGACTGGTCTTTTCACTAGACTTCTTTCTAAAGACATTGTTTTCGATTCCATAATCATTTTTGAAGCAAAACTCACACACTATTTATGATAAACGGTAACCCTAATATAACCATTAGATATATAAGTGGTTGGAATGAATGTATGTATATCAATAAATGATTTCCTCTATTTTTTCAGATATCAATACAATCCATTATTTAAATTTGGAACCAGTCATATAATTTATTCACAGTATGGTCTATTAATGCATCATCTCTATATTCATCAACACAGGGTAAGCCGATTAGTATCCCCAGTACTAATTTATATCTTTTCAAAATATTTCCCCCAGAAATGGTGGAAGAAATACTCATGTCACCTGATCTTCATATACATATTAACACAGTAATATTCTGGACACAAAATGCGAAGGTCACCCTTATGATTGTACCAAAGCCTCAATGGAATGTGAACATGGATTACTAAATATATCCATGTCCAGGTTGCCTAATGCTCTCAAATGTCAATCTTATTGGTGACTACAAATTGGTTTCTTCTTAAGATTATGTATTCAACCTCAACCCTGTTGAAAATTTCTAATCCTATCACGTTATACTTTGCCTGATTTCCTAATGTCTCTATTGATGTCTGCTTTCCTACATATTTTCCCCAGTTCATCATTGTGCCTGACTCTTCACATATGGTGTCATTTATATTCACTCTCTAACCAAAACCCTATTGCTAAAGTACATTTGGTCCAAATCCTAGACTCACTCTTCCTTCTAAACCTACTGACTATCTTCCTAATCCTACACACAATCCCTTTTTGACTGGATGATCTCTTCTACATTTAATCATCTGAGGTACAGGGTCTTATGCCATTGTATATCAATTTAACTGAGACCTCGGTGCAAAACATAACTCAAGCTAAGGATCCCAATCAAGGGTCCAAATCCTTCTGGGCTTCAAATATTACCTAGATTTCTGTTTTCATACTTATGTTCTACCTCTATATTCTTATAAATATCGCTGGTTCCCAATACCATTATTCATCCAGCAGAATGATTTCCAACCCAAATCAAACATGCTATTAATCCTAACCATACAATGTTCTTTCAATCTCACTTTACAGAAGAGCAGGGACAAAGTTGGTATTACAATACAGGAAGTTAGGAGATCTTCCAACTGCTGAGTACCTCAAAATCCATGCAGAAATGATCCCTGGAGAAGATGCAGGCAGCTATGAAGGACCTGAGAGAACAAAAGTCATATTCCATGGCAAAAAACATGGTCAGGATGAAAAGATGTGTCTGAGTCAGCCTCTCTATTTTTTATGTAGGGAAGATGGACCAAACCAGGCCTGTGTGGAGAGCTGTTCCCAGGTAACTATGGTTTCTATACCATTCTAACATGAGAAAGTATCACAGGAAGTAGGGCAGCCTCCATGTCAGGAGACAATAGGAAGAAACTGTTAGGACAAAGTGGTGGCCAAGACAGTGACCTCATTCATTTTCTGAAGGTAGTGACCTCACCTCACTTCCTTGGTGATGGAGCTCTCTGAATTTTGTGATCCAGGAAGCAAGGCACCCTGAGCCAGTCCCAGTCCCAGTCGCAGTGGGCTCATTTCTTTGGATTTTCCAGGAACAGAGTCAGTCTTTCTTGGTACCTACTGATGTAAGGGTTGCCAAATACCAAGAAAGCTCTGAAGAGGGGTCTTTCCTGAGAGGATAGGAATTGGCTCACCACTGCGTCCTTACAACTTCACAGATTTGACCAAGGAGACCAGATCTGAGACAGAAAGGCCATTTCTGGTGAGCATTGTATGTCCTACCAGTCAGAGGACATTCCAGATAGTCACACACCTACTTGGAAGAAGGAGGTGCATTAGAGGGTGTTGGTTTGTGTTTGTGGTTTTTTCACATGATCTGAGAATAGGTAAAAAAGAAGGTTTGTTTGGTTTGGAGTGGACTGTTTCTAGTAAGTCATTTGACAAGGAGACTGTTTCTGTGTCTGTGTATCCCATTGTGTTTTTCTTTGTAGATATTAGAAAAGAAAATAGCTCATTGGGTGTGTCCTGTCTAGTAGAAAACTTCCCAGTATGCATCCTTCCCAATTAATGAATGGACTGAGGCTTGCCTCATCCATGGGCAACACCTGCTATCTACCTAAGTTCTCATTTTTTTCCTGAATTCTGGCCACTCTCAAGATTAGTATCATGTATTTTTGTACAAGATACGTACCACCTCCAAGCTCTGTGACATGGCCATGTACTGGATAGTTGAAGAGAATGGCGAGCATCTCAGAAAACTCACATATCAGAGTAACCAGGAAAGTCTCCTAGGAGAAACCCTGCTTGGGGGCTTTTGATTACCTATTGTTCTGTTGCTCTGAATGTCAGAAAGGTCTTTGCCTCAGGCCAAACCTTAGTGAAGCCTGAAGAAAAGAGTTTTCAAATGGAAATGAATGGGAATCACCTGTGGCTTTTTACTTTATTGCTTTGGAAAAAGATTTGTCTGAATCAGCCTCTTGGCCCTGTGTGAGCCTGTGGTTTAGATTTTCAGCACCTGATGGGTCTAGAGAAAGATCCCATGTGGGCATTCAAAACCAAAATGGAAAAAAAGATCAGTCATTTTGGATGAAGCCTCTCGCCTTCCTCTGTAATATTTCTGACCTCCATCAAGTGAGAATAGGGATCATTTGTGTCAAATGAGTTCTTCAAAGCCCTGCAGAGGCTGGACAATAGGTGCTTGCGTTTTCTCATGACTCCAATTCACACAAAGAATCTATACCCCACAGTCAGTAGGCCTCAAATTTGAGAAGTGGAGCAGTATTAACAGCAGTCCTATATGATAACTTCTGTTTCACAGGAATGTTGTCCAGGCCACCCTGACTTTAGGCAAATGAGGGGCAAGGGAGATTATTTTTGACACTGTCTTGGGCTGTGCCCCTGATGGAAACCTCCAGCTAGAGTTTATGATTAGTGTCTATATAAAAGAAGAAGAGGGCCCTGTGGGAGTGTTTTGGTTTTAATTGTCATCATTTGTGTGGCAATTGGAAGAGATGCCTGGGTCCACCTGGGCTTGAACTCTGTTGTGATTCCCCTTAGAGACTGAGTTGTGGAACTGAACTCAGAGAAGTATTGCCATGAATTGTGTTGGGATTTTTGGAGGCCACGCATGAGATTCGCCATTGGAAACTGAGATCTAGGCCCAGGGTGACTTTCCACAGAGCACTGGGAATCTCAGCCAGGATATCACAAGATTTTATTTTGAAAGATTGTCAGCCATAGTTGAGAGTCAAAACACACATGGAATTCACATTCTAGACCTCAATGGGCCTGGCTTCATGTGACCTTTTGCCCACTCTTTGGGAAGCCTTGCCTGTGAAAGTTCTCCAGAGCTTTCATTGAAATGAGATTCCTCACCTTTTAATGGTTCCTGTATAAATTAAATCCCACAGTGCCTC
The DNA here is from genome assembly GCF_048772815.1 of Callospermophilus lateralis. Lineage (NCBI taxonomy): Eukaryota > Metazoa > Chordata > Mammalia > Rodentia > Sciuridae > Callospermophilus > Callospermophilus lateralis. The sequence goes on from NW_027513785.1 coordinate 41,012, forward strand.
CAACTTCATTATTGAAAAATATCTAGATAAATACCATGAATTTTTTGAAATTACTATGACCAGGTTGCACTGGAGAACTTCTGAATGTCCTGTTCCTGATCATGATTGTACCAGACAGTGCCTTGATTGACTGGGTTTCATGAAAAAAGTGTAGAACATAGATGCCAGAAAGTTGGAGCCTGCAGACTAGTGGGCCTAGAGCAGAGGAGTGTAGGTGTGTGAAAAAAACATTTGTGGTGGGCCACGTGGATCTGCCATTGGCTTAGAAAGACTTGTGACTGACATGGTACAGCCAGCAGACCCTTCTATGTAAGGGCATCTTGTTATATGGAGAGGATTCCTGCCAAAGGTCAGAATCAGGTTGCTATTGTCAAGTTGAAAAGCTATGTGGGATTGAAGCCTCACTGGTGCATTTTACTAACCCACCACACGTGAGAGTACATCCTCCAGCACTGTGTCCCAGTAGAACTCCTTGTATTTCGTGAAGCCAATACAAAACTCACAGTGCAGCAGTAAAAAACACCACGAAAGTGGATAATGACCAAATGGCTTTTCAGACAACACAGTTAGATACTTAGACCCCAGTGGCCAAAGTTTACCTACAAAGAGAGAATTCAGCACTGCTGCCTCATGTTCACTAGAAAACAAAAAACCATGTCATCCAGGTCACATAGATGGAGACCCAGAATTGATGGTCTCACTACAAAGGAAGCTAAAACTCCTGACAACAATATATATTTTAACTGCCCGACCTCAGAGGCAGTTTCTCAAAAAGTCATTGGGCCAGCAGAGCTCCATGTTTGTGGAGTGTTTACCCTCTCCCTTTTTGTAACCCGTTCTACCTCCTACAAGTTTGTGAACTCCTGAGCATTTTTCTTTCCACATATGTATTCACAGATTTTCTAACTTTTCTCCACTAATTGTGTCTTATTTGGGGCGAAGGTAATGTCAAAGCATTGTTCTGGATGAGAGTGGGATGATTTTTGTGTAGCACATATTTGCATACACATTAGATTCATTTTCATATTTTCCATTTGAAATACTGAATCCCTGACACTAACCCATACCCTACTAGACTCTGACTACTAATCCAAATATGATGGAGAAAAAGAAACTTAACAGAATAGAAATACAGGCCTTTCATAGGAGGCATGGTGTATACTTGGACTTGCCTTCGGCTTTTTCAACGGTATGTGTTATAAATATAGTCAACTTTTCATTGTAATACTTCTCCATGAGTTTTTAAAATTAACACATATGTAAATTTCTGTCTCCCTTTCTCTGTAGCCTATTCATCACATGTATTTTTTAATGCATCTTTAGAATTCTACCTGGTATCACATGTACATTCTTGTGAGCTTGATTATTTTGGAAGATACAAATTGTGAGAAGAGATCACTCCCTCTAAATACTGATGGAACTGGAAATTCAACCTATGGGTGAATTTCCTAGATGAACAATATTATGCATAAATAAATGTTCAGTAAAATGAATATTTTTGGATACGTGGATGATATCTATTTTATTATGATTTTCAAATGGCATATATATTGCTACATTTTAATGTCTGTGTATGTGAGTATCTATCTATCTATCTATCTATCTATATAGATATAGATATCTACTCTTTAGATTTTCCAAAATATGAAATATATGTGTCTTATTATACACTTTCTAAATTTACTCATGTGTGTGTATGTGGATTTATAATCAAATTTTCACAAAATAATTCTTAGAAATATTCATCCACCTTAAATACATATTTTTTTCCTAGTACTAAAAACTAAATTCAGTGAATGGTGCATACAAATCGTAATATTTCCACAGTGACTGACCCAGTTTCACATCAATGCAAGTAGACACCTATGGGACCATGATGTGTATTTTGAAGTTCATTTTTATTCAACACTGATACATTACTATTTCTGCAGTTTATGGACATAATAGGATATATTCTTTCATCCACAATTTCACAAATTTATAGGCATTTAGTTCACTTTCAATCACTTCCTACTTCAGAACACATGTATTCCTCCATGTTTCTTGACTGTTCTTTTAATGAGATTCTTTCCAAACACATTATTTTTGATTTCCATAATCATTTTTGAAGCAAAACTCAGACACTCTTCATGATAAACCATAATGCTAATATTACCATTAGATGTATAACTGGTTAGAATGAATTTATGTATATCAATATAAGATTTCCTATATATTTTCAGATATCAATTCAATCCATTATTTAAAGTTTGAACCAGTTATATTATTTATTCACAGTATGGTCTATTAAGGCATCATCTCTATATTCATAGACTGATGGTATACCTATTTGTATCCCAAATACTAATTTATAAGTCTTTAAAATATTGCTTTAAGAATATTGGAAGAAATACTCTAGCCACCTGATATATATATATACATTTCATCACAGTAATATTCCTGACACAAAATGCAACGGACACACTTATGATTGTACCAAAGCCTATATTGAAAGTGAGCATGTATTACTAACAACATCCATGTCCTGATTAACTAATGATCTCAAATATCATTCCTATTGGTGAGTACATATTTGTTTCTTCCTAAGATTAAATATTGAAACTGAACCCTGTTAAAAATGTCTCATCCTATCACTCACTTTGTACTTTGCCTGATTTCCTAATGTCTCTATTGATATCTGATTTCCTACACATTTTCCCCAGTTCATCACTGTGACTGACTCTTGAAATATGCTGACATTTACATTCACTCTCTAACAAAACCCCTATATCTAAAGAACTTTTGGTCCAACTCCTAGACTCACTGAAATGGGTTCTTCAAAGCCCTGCAGAGGGTAGCCCATAGGTGCTTGGGTTTTCTCATGACCCCAATTCACATAAAGAATCTATGCCCCACAGAGAGTAGGCCTCAAATTGGAGAAGTAGAGCAGTATTAATGGCAGGCCTATTTGATCACACCTGATTCACAGGAAGGGTTTCCAGGCCACCCTGAATTTAGGCAAATAAGGGGCAAATGAGCTTATTTTGGACACTGTCTTAGGCTGCGCCCCTCATGGAAACCTCCAGCAAGAAGTTATGATGAGAGTTTATATTGAAGAAGATGAGGGCCATGTGGGAGTGTTTTGGTTTAATTGTGGTCATTTGTGTGGTAGTTGGAAGAGATGACTGGGTCCACATGGGCTTGAACTCTGGAGTGATTCCCCTTAGAGACTGAGTTCTGGAAATGAACTCAGAGAAGTATTGACATGAATTGTGTTGGGATTTTAGGAGGCCACACATGAGAGTTGCCCTTGGAGACTGAGATCTAGGCCCAGGATAGCTTTCCAAAGAGCACTGGGAATCTCAGCCAGGATATCACATGACTTTATTCAGAAAGACGTGGCAGCCATTGTTGAGAGTCAAAACACACATGGACCTCAATTGTAGACCTCAATGGGCCTGGCTTAATGTGACCTTTTGGCCACTCTTTGGGAAGCCTTGCCTCTGAGAGTTCTCCTGAGCTTTAATTGAAATAATCTTCCTCACCATTTCATGGTTCCTGAATAAATTGAAAGCCACAGTGCCTCCAAATTCATCCTTGAAAATTGGCTATATAAATACCATGAATTTTTTAAATTCCCATGAACAGGTGGCACTGGAGAACCTTTGGATATCTGTTGCTGATCACGAGTGTACCAGACATTGCATTGATTGACTGGGTTTCATGAAAATGGTGAGAACAGAGATGCCAGAAAGTTGGAGCCTGCTGACTAGTGGGCCCAGAGCAGTGGTGGGCAGGTGTATGATAAAACATCTGTCGTGGGGACACGTGGTTCTGCCATTGGTTTCCAAATGATTTGTGACTGACATGGTGCAGCCAGCAGAACCTTACAAGTAAAGGGACCTTGTTATATGGAGAGGTTTCAGGGCAATGTTCAGAATCAGGTTGCTATGGACATGGGTGCAAGCTTTTTGGGATAGAAGCCTGGTTGGTGCATTCTCCTGCAGACCCTCATCCACTACACGTGAGAGTACTCCCTCTAGCACTGTGTCCCAGTTTTTCTCCTTGTATTACGTGAAGCCAATACCAAACTCCCAGTGCAGCAGTAAGAAACACCACGAAAAGTGGAGTATGACCAAATGGCTTCACAGATCACATGGTTAGACACTTAGACCCCAGTGTCCTCAGTTTACTAACAAAGGGAAAATTCAGAACTTCTGCCTCATGTTCAATAGCATATAAGGAACCATGTCATCCAGGTCACATAGATGCCGACCCAGGTTTGATGGTCTCAATACAAAGGAAGCTAAAGCTCCTGACAACAACAAATTTTTCAAGGGCCCAAACTCAGAGGCATTTTCTCAACAACTCATTAGGCCACCAGAGTTCCATGTTTGTGGAGTGTTTACCCTGTACCTTACTTTTGGAAATTCCACTACCACCTCCAAGGTTGTGAACTCCTGAGCATTTTCTTTTCCAGATATATATTCACAGACTTTCAAACTCTTCTCCACTAATTGTGTATTACTTGTGGCGAAGGAAATATCAAGGCATTGTTTTGGAGGACAGTGGGAAGATTTTTGTCTAGCAAATATTTGCATACACATTAGATTCATTTTCCTATTTTCCATTAGAAATACTGAATCCCTGTCACTAACCCATACCCTACTAGACTCTGACTACTAATCTTAATATGATGTAGAAAAAGAAACCTAACAGAATAGAAATACAGGCCGTTCATAGGAGGCATGGTGTATACTAGGACTTGAATTCTGCTTTATCAAGTGAATGTGTTATAAATCTAGTCAACTTTTCATTGTAATACTTCTCCATGAGTTTTTAAAGTTAACACATATGTACATTTCTGTCTCCCTTTCTCTGTACCCTATTCATCTCATGAAATTTATTATGCATATTTAGTATCCTACCTGGTATCACACGTACATTCTTGTGAGCTTGCTGTTTTAGGAAGATACAAATTGTGAGAAGAGATCACTCCCCCTAAATACTGATGGAACTGAAAATTCAACATATGGGTGAATTTCCTAGATGAACAGCATTATACATAAATCCATGCTCAGTAAAAAGAATAGTTTTGGATATGAGGATGATATATATTTCATGATGAATTTTGATTGGCATACATATTACTACATTTTAATGTCTGTGTTTGTATCTTTATATATATATATATATTTTTTTTTTCCTCCAGATTATTCAAAATATGAAATATATGTGTCTTATTTTACACTCACTAATTTAACTCATGTTCCTATATGTGGATTTATAATCAAATTTTCACAAAATTATTCTCAGAAATATTCATCCACATGAAATACATATTTATTTCCCAGTACTGAAAACTAACTTCGGTGAAAGGTGCTTACAAATCCTAATATTTGTACAGTAACTGACCCAGTTTAACATCAATGCAAGTAAAATCCTATGGGACATGATGTGTATTTTGAAGTTCATTTTTATTCAACACTGGTACATTACTATTTCTTCAGTTTATGGACATTATAAGATAATACTTTTCATCCACAAGTTAACAAATCTGTACTCATTTGGTTCACTTGCAATTACTTCCTGCTTCAGAATATATGTATTCCTCCATGTTTCTTGACTGTACTTTTCATGAGATTATTTCCAAACACATTATTTTCGATTTCCATAATCATTTTTGAAGCAAAACTCCCACACTCTTCATGATAAACCATAATGCTAAAATTACCATTAGATGTATAACTGGTTAGAATGAACTTATGTATATCAATATAAGATTTCCTATATATTTTCAGATATCAATTCAATCCATTATTTAAAGTTTGATCAAGTTATATTATTTATTTACAGTATGGTCTATTAAGGCATCATCTTTATAATCATAGGCACAGGGTACACGTACTTGTGTCCCCAATACTAATTTATAAGTCTTAAAATGTTGCTTTCAGAAATGTTTGAAGAAATACTGTAGTCACCTGATATACATTTACATTTCATCACAGTAATATTCCTGACAAAAAATGCAACGGACACCCTTATGATTGTACCAAAGCCTAAATTTAATGTGAGCATGTATTACTAACAACATCCATGTCCTGATTAACTAATGATCTCAAATATCATTCCTATTGGTGACTACATATTTGTTTCTTCCTAAGATTATATATTCAAACTCAACCCTGTTAAAAACGTCTTATCCTATTACTCACTTTGTACTTTCCCTGATTTCCTAATGTCTCTATTGATATCTGCTTTCCTACACATTTTCCCCAGTTCATCACTGTGACTGACTCTTCACATATGCTGACATTTGCATTCACTCTCTAACCAAAACCCTATATCTAAATAACTTTTGGAACTATCCCTTTTTGTCTGGAGGATCTCTTCCTCATTCAGTCATCCAAGGTACAAGGTCCTATGCCATTGTATAACGATTTATTTGAGACAACTTTGCGGAAATAATTCAAAGCTAAGTATCCCAATCAAGGGCCCAGTGTTCATCTGGGTTTCAAATCTTTCCGAGATTTCTGTATTCATACTTATATTACACCTATATATGCTTGTAAATATCGGAGGTCCCCAATACCATTATTCATCTCGCAGAATGATTCCTAACCCAAATTGAACATGTTATTAACCCTAACCATGCACTGTTCCCTCAATTTAACTTTACAAAGACCAGGGACAGAGTTGGTGTTATAATACAGGTAGGTAGGGGATCTTCCACCTGTTGAGAACCTCAAGTTCCATGCAGAAATAAACCCTGAAGAAGATGTAGGCAGCTATGAAGGACCTGAGAGAGCAACAGTAATCTTCCTTGGTAAAATACCTGGTCAGGATTAAGCGATGTGTCTGAATAAGCCTCTCTTTTCTTAAAGTAGAGAAGATGGACCAAACCAGGTCTGTGTGGAGAGCTGTTAACATGTGCCTATGGTTGATATACCATTCTATCTTGTGAATGTGACACAGGAAGTAGGGGAAGCCTCTCTCTCGTGGGACCCTTGGAAGCAAATGTTAGGATAAAGTGGTTACCAAGGTAGTGACCTCATTCAGTTCCTGAAGGAAGTGACCTACCTCACTTCCTTGGTGATGGAACTCTCTGAACTTGGGATCCAGGAAGCCAGGCACTCAGAGCCAGTCCCAGTCCCAGTCCCAGTGGGTTCACTTGTTTGGATTTACCAAGGACAGAGTCAGTCTTTTTGGTACATACTGATGTGTGGATGGCTAAATGCCAGGAAAGCTCTGAAGAGGGGCCTTTCCTGAGAAAGCAGGTAGTGACTCACTGATTGATGCTGAAAACTTTACAGAGTTGGTAAAGGAGACCTGATCTGAGACAGGATACTCCATTTCGAGGGAGCAGAGTAAGGCCCATCAGTCTGAGGACACTCTGGATAGTCACAGACCTACTTGGGGGAAGGAGGTGCCTTTGTGGGTGTGGGTGTGAATTTGTGTTTTTTTATCATGTTCTGAGAATAGGTAGGAAAGGCAGTATGTTTGGTTTGGAGTGGACTGTTTTTAGTAAGTCATTTGACAAGGCGAGTGTTTTTAGGTCTGTGTATCCCACTGTTTTCGTGGTTGTAGACAACACCTACTTCTTTCCTTAGTTCCTGTTTTCTTCCTGAATTCTGGCCACTCTCCAGAATAGGCTCATGTTTTTTTGTTCAAGATATGGACCTCCGTCGAGTTCTGTGACATGGCCATGTACTGGATAGATGAAGGGAATTGGGAGCATCTCTGAAAACTCGGATATCAGTGTGACCAGTAAAGTCTCAGTAGAGAAACCCTGCTTTGTGCCTTTTGCTTACCTACTGTTCTGTTGACCTGAATGTCAGGAAGGTCTTTTCCTCAGGCCACCAGTTTGTGAAGCCTGAAGAAAAGTGCTTTCAATTGGAAATGAATGAGCATCACCTGTGGCTCTTTGCTTAATTGCTTTGGAAAGGGATGTGTCTGAATCATCCTTTCGGCTCTGAGAGAGGCTGTGGCTTTGATTATCAGCACCTGATGGATCTAAAGAAAGATCCCATGTGTGCATCCAAAACCAAAATGGCAAAAAGATCAGTCATTTTGGATGAAGTCTCTTGCTTCCTCTGTTAGGTTCCTGACCTCCATTAAGTAAGTATAGGGATCCTTTGAGACAAATGAGTTCTTCAAAGCCCTGCAGCAGTGCTTGGGTTCTCACATGACTCCAAATCACATAAAGAATCTATACCTCACAGTCAGTAGGCTTCAAAATGAAGAAACAGAGCAGTATTACTGGCAGGCCTATTTGATCAATCCTGGTTTACAGGAAGGGTGTCCAGGAAACCCTGACTTTAGGAAAATGAGGGGAAAGGGAACTTATTTTGGACACTGTCTTGGGCTGCGCCCCTTATGGAAACCTCCAGCCAGAGGTTATGATGAATGTCTACATGGAAGAATATGAGGGCCATGTGGGAGTATTTTGGTTTTAATTGAACATATTGTTAACCCTAACCATACACTGTTCCCTCAATCTAAGTGTTCAGAAAAGCAGGGAAAGATTTGGTCTTACAATACAGGAATGCAGGGGATCTTCCACCTGCTGAAAACTTCAAAGTTCCATGCAGAAATGAACCCTGGAGAAGATGTAGGCAGCTATGAAGGATCTGAGAGAGCAAAAGGCATCTTCCATGGCAAACAGCCTGGTCAGGATGAAGGGTTGTGTCTGAATCAGATTCTCTCTTCTTAATGTAGAGGAGAGGCCTGTGTGGAGAGCTGTTCAGAGGTGACTATTGTTTCTTTACCATTCTAACTTGTGAAAGTGTCACAGGAAGTAGGGACATCCTCCATGTTATGAGACCTTAGGAAGCAAATGTTAGGACAAGTTGGTTGCCAAGGCAGTGACCTCACTCAGTTACTAAAGGAAGTAACCTCACCTCACATCCTTGTTGATGGAACTCTCCAAATTTGGGTTCCAGGAATCTAGGCACCCAGGCCCAGTCCCAGCACCAGTTCCAGTGTTCTTACTTGTTTGGATTTTCCAAGGACAGAGTCAGTCTTTTGTGGTACCTACTTATGTGAGAATGGCCAAATTCCAGAAAAATTCTGAAGAGGGGCCCTTCCGGAGAAAACAGATAGAGGCTCACTGCTGGCTCCTGACAACTTCACAGAGTTGACCAAGGAGTCCAGATCTGAGACAGGACAGACCATTTCTGGGGAACATAGTATGGCCCTCCAGTCAGAGGACACTCTGGATAGTTCCAGACCCACTTGGGGGAAGGAGGTGCCTTTGTGGTTGTGGGTGTGGGTTTGTGGTTTTTTCTTTTGTTCTGAGAATAGTTAGGAAAGGGGGTGTGTTTGGTTTGGAGTGGACTGTTTCTAGTTAGTCCTTTGACAAGGCGAGTGTTTTTAGGTCTGTGTATCCCACTGTTTTCGTGGTTGTAGACATTAGAAAAGATAATGCCTCAATGGGTGTATCCTCTCAAGGAGAAAACTTCCCAGCATTCATCCGGCACAATTTATAAATGGAGTGTGGCTTGCCTTATCAATGGGCAACACCAACTATCTTCCTACGTTCCTGTTTTCTTCCTGAATTCTGGCCACTCTCCAGAATAGGCTCATGATTTTGTGTCAAATATATGTACCACTTCCAAGCTCTGTGACATGGCCATGTACTGGTAGCTGAAGGGAATGGCAAGCATCTCAGAAAACTCAGATATCAGTGTAGCCAGTAAATTCTCAGTGGAGAAACCCTGCTTTGGGCCTTTTGATTACCTATTGTTATGTTGCCCTGAATATCAGGAAAGTCTTTGTCTCAGGCCACCCCTTTGTGAAGCCTGAAGAAAACAGTTTTCACATGGAAATGAATGGGCATTACCTTTGAGTTTACAATAAAACCTTCACAGATTTGGCTCTCATTAAGTTAAAAATACTTTTAGATTGTATCTCAGTGTAAAAAGTAACATGGAACTGTACATATCTTATTGATAACAAGTCCAATTATAGAACACAAATGATATACATAAATCTCCAACACTCCAACATGTTTTTCTTTTAAGCCTAGAATTACCATACAACCTTAGAACACCAGCTTGATACAATGGTCTTTGCAAGCTTCTACCTTACAGACTTGTATACCTGGAAGATATGAACACATTAACACCACAATTACATTGATGTTTTTGTATTAAACAAGTTTAGATTTTAAAGAAATAACATGGCACAATTTTATAAAAACAGTACTTGTTTTACCAGCTGTTTAATTTTTTAAGATTACTTGCTCAAAACTTACACATATAACCAAGTTACACACACCTTTTTTATTATTTACTTAAACCCTTTTAATTACTTAATCATATAGACTCTCTTATCCAGAAACACGTTTTTCCTCTATTATATCTATATCTAGAACCTTTTAGTTTCTCTTTTCCATCTACTAACCTCTTTCTGTTCACATTTCAATACAATGCTTTTCAATTTCTGAATTTAAGCAGATTATTTTATAGACATCTACATTTTATTAGGGCCTTTTTGAAAACCTAGAAAACTTATTGGCCTAATTTTAAAGACATCTTTATTTTTATCTGTTTACCCAATTTGAATTAAAACATATGAATCACGTGAATTAAAGACATTTGGATACATTTTTAAATTTTTCATGAGCGCTCCTCATCTGTCAATTGTCATATCCCTGCATGATATATGGACATACACACATACAGACATACCAACATACAACACGTAACACAAATGTAACACATAACACAATAGTAAAGGCCTTGTAGCTTTTTTCAGGTGAAATCTCCATTGCAATGCTGAAAACTCCAGAGTCGATCAAAAATAGAACTGATCAGAAAACATTAACCCATCAGCAGAATCAAGATCATGAGCTCAAAAAAAAAATTACAGAATCTAAGAAAAGCAAGAGTCCTAAAAATGATGACTGGCCAGTAATTAGTAAATACCATATTATATACTTTTTTGGTTAGGTCTAGTTTGAGTTCAGGTAAAAAGACACATTTACTCTTTTTATCTGTCTCCTGCTGAGTGCTGCAGGCTTCTTTTATTTGCATATCAAAGTAAGTCCTGGCTGAGGTCTGGAAAACTGGAAAGACTGGAATTCTGAGAAGAAACCTCACGCCTAAGGCATTTATCTATAAGTCATAATTTCCAGGTTTGGATGTTGAAAATTTTGATGCAAGTTTAAGATGTAATTCTCAAAATTTTATTTCTTTAGATTTTTCTACACTAGAAAAACTTGCTCACACAAAACTGAAAATAGGATCATTTTTTGATAATATTAATGCCACCATCAGAAGAAGTTTCTATAGGATCATTAAGCCCCTTTCTTTGTTATGAAGTTTCTAATAGTATTAAGTTAAATTAAATTGGCTGAAAAATTTTTAAAAAGAACCACATGCTACCATGTGTATCCGAAATTAAGCTTTAAAAATTTCCAAGACTGTTGCTAATTAATGTCATTTCAATAAGCCAGACCAACGTTTTAATTTAGTACCATTTTTTAAAATCTTACACACTGATGGGAATAGATACCATATCATAATTTATTATCTCTTCCCAAGTTAATGCACTGATATAACTAGTGAAATTTTTTCAGGCTGTCTAGTTCAAAATTAAAACTCTTTATTTTTTTTTTACCCTAAGTATTTAAGTTTCCTAGCATGAACTACCTGAAATCAAACTAAACAATTGTTTAAACCCAACTTTTAACTGTAAGATAGTGCAATGCTTTAGAAACCCATTTAGATACCAGATGGTTAAAATAAAAAAAATCATTTCTAGATACACATTCACCCTAGATCATCCCCAAGAAACAATCTATAATATCAACATATTAATGCATTCATTGTCCCTTTTGTTAAGTAAACAGAGGTGGAGAAATCCTTAAAGTGCACGTAAGGAATAAGGGAGTTCCCCACAGCAAAATGGATCTGGCAGCTGCTGGGAGTCCCTTAGCCTCACCATTTACTTACAGGATTAGTTCCTCTGGTTTGCTTTGACCCCAGGCACCAGGCATCTTCTATGTCTCCCAACTTTGCAGTAGTCAGCTCCCAAAAATTTCATTCTCTGCTTCAGTTGTTTTGAGTGCTAGGCTTCCCCAAGAGGGCAGAGTGGGGTTTATTTAAAGTCCCCTCTGGGGTGTCAAAATTTATGACTGAAGGCTTGGTTCCCATCCCAAAGCCAATTAATGCCAATTTAATAATGAGAACAGGGTTTTGAGAAAAGTTTAAGCGAGATATCAAAGTTCTTAGACCCCAGACATTTCCCTCTGCAGTGGGCATGCTCAATCCAACTACGGGAAGAAAAGAAATCACTGCTTCCGTAATGTTGCTTAACAAAGGGGAGTGAAGTTTATCAAAGTTCTTTAAAGCACAGCTAAGAGAGGTGAAAAGGTGAGAACAGAAAAACTGGCGGTTCTATTGACTTTTGGTCCCTCACAGGAGAAGCATTAGTTTAAAATTTAGCTAAAGTAACTTCCACATATGTAATGCAGGTTGGAACTCGGGACTCTGCATCGGACCAAACAATGCCATCACATTTAACAGAAACACAGATAAAATGACACACAAAGACCATCATGCAGCTCCCGTTTATTCACAACCCCAAGATCTACAATCTTGTGACTCAGAGAGAATGGAGGGAAGAGGGGGAGGAGTAGAAGGTTTGAGTGATAGGATCCTGGGTGAAGGGGTCGGATTGGAGGCAGGGACCAGGAATGGCTTCAAGGAAAGAGGCATGGAATGGCTTTGTCCCATAATGAGAGTTTCTCAAAAAGAGACAAGGACAATACAAACGTGACACAAACATGTACACACAGTTAACATTTAACACGAGTTCAGAAGTAATGATTAGAACCTAGTAACTGTCAAAACCTGATGGGTTAGACCACAAAGACAGACAGTGAATTCAACCTGAGAGAAAAAAGTAGTCATCAAGATATGATGGGTTGCCAGCAGAGTCACCTAATGTGGGCTCATTCGTCCCTCCTCACCTAATGAGAGCACATCCGTCACTCCCCGAGTCCTCCAAGGCATCCCTTGCAAGGACATGGCCTGTGGCTTTAGGACACGTTTGTCCACCACTGACAGGGGGAACTTACATTCTCCGCTGGAAGCCACTCTGCCAACCCAAACCAAAAACGGAAAAATGGAACCTGAACAAAAAGCTCTGAGTTATCACAAGGAAAAATGAAAAGAAGCGCCTTACTGACCTCCAGAGGGGTCTGTTGGTGTGTCCTTGTCCTATGCTGCGTGATTCCTGGCCAACGCACCAAATGTAAGGGTCCGGTGAACGTCGGAGGAAGAGACCACCAAGAGAACGCGGCTCATGCAACAGAAAAAGGCGTTCATTGAGGATCCAATCCAGCATGCTGGGGCTACGTGCTCACTCAAGAAGGGAGAGCAGCCCAGAGCCCCGAGCAGGGGTTGAGCAGTGCTTAAGCACACTTTTTGGGGAGGGCGGGACTTTACATATATCACAGTCTCCTTTAAGAAATCAACATACACCGCAGAAAAATCAAACAACAATTCCTAAACATGATTAGTTCATTCATTGGCAGGAACAGGTCAGGCGGGAGTGATAGGTGAGTTCTAAAGCGAGGTACACATTCAAACAGATTGGTTTAGGCCTTGCGATGCCTATGTGCCAGGCCACACAGGGTCCTAGGTTATTAAACAACCAGGCGGTCAGGGGGAATATTTACTGGGCAGTCCGGAATTGTACTACAAGCTACAGGAATTTCAGGTTTTGCATGTAGCATAGGAACTTAACAATACCTGGTCCTTTACATTTTAACTCAGGCCTTGCAGCTTAGAAACTTTACAAAACCCGGTCTTTTACACTTCAACTTTTACACTTTAATTTCAATTTATTTTACCCTTTCAGATCACTCCTGGTGCACAAGAAGGGTGTCCAAGCCACCCTGAATTTAGGCAAATGAGTGGCAAGGGAGCTTATTTGGGACACTGTCTTGGGGTGTGCCCCTCATGGAAACCTCCAGCCAGATGTTATGATGAGTGCCTTTATAGAAGAAGAGGAGGGCCATGTGAGAGTGTTTTGGTATTAATTGTGGTCATTTGTGTGACGGTTGGAAGAGATGACTGGGTCCACCTGGGCTTGAATTCTTGCGTGATTCCCCTTAGAGACTGACTTCTGGAACTGAACTCAAAGAAGTATTGCCATGAATTGTGGTGATATTTTAAGAGGTCAAGCATGAGAGTCGCCCTTGGAAACTAAGACCAAGGCCGATGGTGGCTTTCCACAGAGCACTGGGAATTTCAGCAAAGATATCCCATGATTTTATTCTTAAAGACTTGGTAGCCATAGTTGAGAGTCAAAACACACATGGACCTCACATTGTAGACCTCAATGGGCCTGGCTATATCTAACCTTTTGGTCACTCTTTGGGAAGCCTTGCCTATGAGAGTTCTCCAGAGTTTCATTGAAATGAGCTTCCTCAACATTTAATGGTTCTTGAAACCCACAGTGCATACAAACACAATAGAAATACAAGCAGTTCAGAAGAGGCATGGTGTATAGTTGGACTTGCCTTTTGCATTATGTAGGGTAGGTGTTATAAATCTAGTTAATTTTTAATTGAAATAGTTCTCCTTGTGTTTTTAAAGTTAATAAATATGTGAATTCCTGTATCCTTTTCTCTGTAGCCTATTCATCACATGTATTTTTATATAAACATATTGAATCCTACCTGGTATCACATATACATTCTTGTGAGGTGGCTGACATGGCAGATACAAATTATGACAAGAGATCACTCCTCCTAAACGCTATTGGATCATAAAATTCAGCCTAAGGGTAACCTTTCTAGTTGAACAACATTATTCATAAATCCATGTTCAGTAAAATTAATATTTTTGGATCTGTGGACGATATATATTTCATCATGAATTTCAATTGGCATATATATTGCCACTTTATAATGTCTGTGTGTGTTTTGCTCTTTGCTTAATTGCTTTGGAAAGAGATGTGTCTGAATCAGCCTCTTGGCCCTGTGTGAGGCTGTGGCTTAGATTCTCAGCACCTGATGGATCTAAAGAAAGATCCCATGGGTGCATCCAAAACCAAAATGGCCAAAAGAGCAGTTATTGTGGATGAAGACTCTCACCTTCCTCTCTAATGGCCCTGACATCCATCAAGTGAAAATAGGGATCCTTTGGGTCAAATGAGTTCTTTAAAGCCCTGCAGAGTTTAGCCCATAGGTGCTTGGGTTTTCACATGAATCCAATTTACATAAAGAATCTAAACCCCACAGTCATTTGGCCTCAAATTGAAGAAGATAAGGGGCATGTGGGAGCATTTTGTTTTGAATTGTGGTAATTTGTTTGGCGCTTGGAACAGATGACTGGGTCCACCTGGGCTTGAACTCTGGTATGATTCTCCTTAGAGACTGAATTCTGGAAGTGACATCAGAGAAGTATTGTCATGAATTGTGTTTGGATTTTACTAGGCCATGCAACCTAGATCTCAGCTATTAATTGTGGTGCAGGGAGATCTAGGTGCAGGGTGGCTTTGCCCAGAGCACTGGGAATCTCAGCCTGGATATCACATGATTTTATTCTGAAATTCTTTAAAGCCACAGTTGAGAGTCAAAACACACATGGACCTCACATTGTAGACCTCAATGGGCCTGACTTCATGTGACCTTTTGGCCACTCTTTGGGAAGACTTGCCTGTGAGTGTTCTCAAGATCTTTCATTGAAATGAGCTTCTTCAACATTTAATGGTTCCTGAATGAATTGAAACCCACAGAGCCTCCAACTTTATCCTCAAAAAATGGCTTGATAAATACCATGAGACTTTTGAAATTCCCATAACCAGGTGGCACTGGAAAACTTTTGGATGTCCTGTTGCTGATCATGAGTGTATCTCACAGTGCCTTGACTGACTGGGTTTCATGAAAATTGTGTAGAACAGTGATGCCAGTATGTTGGAGCCTGTTCATTAGTGGGACTAGAGCATAGGTGTGAAGGTGTGTGATAAAACATGTGTGTTGGGGCATGTGGATCTGCCATTGGCTTCCAATTGCCTTGTGACTGACAGGGTACAGCCAGCAGACCCTTATATGTAAAGGCATCTTGTTATATGGATAGGTTTCTGGGCAATGTTCAGAATCAGGTTGCTATGGACAAAGGGGCAACCTATGTGGGACAGAATCCTGGTTGGTGCATTCTCATGCAGACTGTGTCCCTCCACACGTGACAGAACTCCCTCCAGCACTGTGTCCCAGTTGAACTCCTTGTATTTCATGAAGCAAATACCAAACTCCCAGTGCACCAAGGAGTAACACCACGGAAATTGGAGCATGACCAAATGGCTTCACAGTCAACCCAGGGAGACCCCAGTGGCCATAGTTTACACCCCAGTGGCCATAGTTTAACTACAAAAAGAGTATTCAGCACTGCTGCCTCATTTTCATTGGAAAATTAGAAACAATGTCCTTCAGGTCACATATTTGCACACCCAGATTTGATGGTCACACAACAAAGGAAGCTAAAGCTCCTGACAACAACATGTATTTTAAGAGCCCAACCTCAGAGAGTTTCTCAAGAAGTCTTTACACAAGCAGAGCTCAATGTTTGTGGAGTGTTTACCCTGTCCCTTACTTTTGGAAACTCCTCTACCACCTACAAGTTTGTGAACTCCTGAGCATTTTTTATTCCTGATATGTATTTACAGATTTTCTAACTTTTCTCCTCTAATTGTATCTTACTTGGAACTAAGGTAATGTCAAGGCAATCTTCTGGATGAGAGTGTGAACATTTTTGTGTAGCACATATTTGCATACCAATTAGAGTCATTTTCCATATTTCCATTCGAAATACTGAATCCTTGACACTAACGCATACCCTAATAGACTCTGACTACTACTCCTAATATGATGGAGAAAAATAACACAAACAGAATAGGAATACAAGCAGTTCAGAGGAATCATAGTGTATAGTTGGACTTGTTTTTTGCATGATTAATTGTAGGTGTTATAAATCTAGTCAATTTTTAATTGAAATAGTTCTCCATGTGTTTTTAATGTTAACAAATATGTGAATACCTATCTCCCTTTCTCTGTAGCCTATTCAGCACATGTATTTTTAAATGCACATATAGAACACTACCTTGTATCACACCTACATTTTGTGAGGTGGCTAATTTGGCAAATACAATTTGTGAGAAGTGATCACTCCTGTTAAACTCTGTTGGAACTGAAAATTTAACCTAGGGGTGTGTTTCCTAGAAGAACAACATTATACATAAATACATGTTCTAAAAGAAATAATTTTGCATCTGTGGAGGATATATATTTCATGATAAATTTGATTGCTAATTTATTGTCTGTGTGTGTTTTTTTGTATATATATATATATATATATATATATATATATATATATATATATACACTCTCCAGATTTTTCAAAATATGAAATATATGTGTCTTATATACACTCTCTAAATTCATTCATGTTCATGTATATGGATTTATAATCAACTTTTCACAAGATCATTCTCAGAAATATTCATCCACCTGAAATACATATTGTTTCCAGTACTGAAAACTAACTTCAGTTAATGTTGCATACAAATACTAATAATTCTACAGTAACTGACCCAGTTTAACATCAATGCAAGTACATTCCTATGTGACATGATGTGTATTTTGAAATTCATTTTAATTCAACACTGGTACATTACTATTTCTTCAATTTATGCACATCATAGGATATATATTTCATCCACAAGTTAGCAAACTTATAGGCATTTGTTTCACTTTCAATCACTTCCTGCTTCAGAACACATGGATTCTTCCAGGTTTCTTGACTGGTCTTATAATGAGACTTCTTTCGAAATATATTATTTTTGATTTTTTTTATCACTTTTGAAGCAAAACTGACACTCACTTCATGATAAACCATAACTATAATATCACCACTAGATGTATAACTGGTTGGAATGAATGATTTTATAACAATATAGTATTTTTTATATATTCTCTTATATCAGTTTATTCCATTATTTAAAGTGGAACCAGTTATATTATTTATTCACTATATTGTCTATTCATGCATTATCTCTATATTCATAGACACAGGGTACACCTCTTAGTACCCCCAATACTAATTTATTAGTCTTCTAAATATTGCTCCCAGAAATGGTGGAAGAAATACTCATGTCACCTGATCTACATATGCATGTTATCATAGTAATATTCTGGACACAAAATGCAAAAGTCACACGTATGATTGTACCAAAGCCTAAATGGAAACTGAACATGGATTACTAAAAACATCCATATCCAGGTTGCCTAATGCTCTCAAATGTCAATCCTATTGGTGACCACATTTTTGTTTCTTCCTAAGATTATATATTCAACCTCAAAACTATTGGAAATGTCTAGTTTTTTCACTCACTTTATACTTTGCCTGATTTCCTAATGTCTCTATTGATATCTACTTTCCTACATATTTTTTCCAGTTCAACATTGTGACTGACCCTTCACATGTGCTGACATTGACATTCACTCTCTAACCAAAACCCTATTGCTAATGAACTTTGGTCCAAATCCTATACTCTATCTTCTTCCGAAACATACTGACTATCTTCCTGATCCTATCGACTATCCCTTTTTGAGTGGATGTACTCTACTACATTCAATCATCTGAGGTACAAGGTCCTATGCCATTGTATATCGATTTTTCTGAAACATGTATGCAGAACATAATTCAAAGCTACGTGTCCCAATCTATTGCCAAATGCACTTCTGAGCTTCAAATCTTACCTAGATTTCTGTTTTCATACTTATATTTAACCACTATATTTCTATATATTGCAGGTTCCCAATAACCTTATTCATCCTGCAGAATGATTCCTAACCCAAATCGAACGTGTTATTAACCCTAACCATACACTGTTGCCTCAATATAACATTACAAAAGAGCAGGGACAGGGCTATTCTTTCAATTAGGGATGTAGGTTATCTTCCAACTGCTGAGAACCTCAAAGTTCGATGCAGAAATGATCCCTGGAGAAGATGTAGGAAGCTATGAAGGACCTGCATGAGCAAAAGCCATCTTCCATGGCAAACAACCTGGACAGGATGAAGGGATGTGTATGCATCAGACTCTCTCTTCTTAATGTAGAGAAGATGAACCTAACCAGGCCTGCGTGTAGAGCTGTTCCATGGTGTCTATTTTGATATACCATTCTAACTAGTCAAATTGTCACAGGAAGTAGGGGCACCCTCCAACTCATGGAACCATCGGAAGCAAGTCTTAGGACAAAGTTGTTGCCAAGGCAGTGACCTCATTCAGTTGCAAAGAAAGTGACATACCTCATTTCCTTGGTGATGGAACTCTCTGAAATTGGGATGCAAGAAGCCAGGCACCAAGAGCCATTCCCAGTCCCAGTCCCAGTGGGCTCACTTGTTTGGATTTACCAAGTACAGAGTCAGGCCTTCTTGGTACCTACTGATGTGAGGATGGCCAAATGCCAGTAGATCTCTGAAGAGGGGCCTTTCTTGAGACAGCAGGTTGTGGCTAACAGCAGGCTCCTCGCAGAATAACAGAGTTGGCCAAGGAGACAAGATCTGAGACCAGACAGGCCATTTCGAGTGGAACATAGTATGGCCCACCAGTCAGAGGACACTCCAGATAGTTAAAGACCTATTTTTGGGAAGGAGGTGCCTTTTTGGTTGTGGGTGTGAGTTTGCGGTTTTGTTTCATGTTCTGAGAATAGGTAGGAAAGGTGGTTGGTTTGGTTTGGAGTCGACTGTTTCTAGTAAGTCTATAGACAAGGCGAGTGTTTCTATGTCTGTGTAGCCACTGTGTCCGTGGTTTTAGACATTAGAAACGAGAATGCATCAATGGAGGTGTCCTGTCTAGTAGAAAGCTTCACAGCATTCATCCTGCACAATTGATTAATGGACTGTTGCTTGCCTTATGGATGGGAAACACCTACTAACTTCCTAAGTTGCTGTTTTCTTCCTGAATTCTGGCTACTCTCCAGAATAGTATCATGGTTTATTGTCCAAGATATGTACCACCTCCAAACTCTGTGACATGGCCATGTCCTTGATAGCTGAAGGGAATGGGAACATCTCAGAAAACTCAGATATCAGTGTGACCAGTAAAGTCTCAGTGGAGAAACCCTGCTTGGCTCCATTTGCTTATCTATGTTTCTGTTGCCTTGAATGTCAGGAAGGTCTTTGCCTCAGGCCACCCCTTTGTGAAGCGTGAAGAAACAGTTTTCAAATGGAAATGAATGGGCATCACCTGTGGCTCTTTGCTTAATTGCTCTGGAAAGGGATGTGTCTTAGTCAGACACTAGGCCCTGTTTGAGGCTGTGGCTAAGATTCTCAGCTCCTGAGAGATCTAAAGAAGATCCCATGTGTGCATCCAAAACCAAAATGGCAAAAAATCTGTCATTGTGGATGAAGTCTCTTGCCTTCTTCTGTTTGGTTCCTGACCTCCATCAAGTGAGAATAGGGATCCTTTGGATCAAATGAGTTCTTCAAAGTCCTGCAGAACTGCTTGGGTTGTCTCATGATGCCAAATCACATAAAGAATCTATACCTGACAGTAAGTAGGCCTCAAATTTGAGAAGCAGAGCAGTATTTATGGCAGGCCGAGAGCAGTTGTGTGCAGGTGTGTGACAATACATCTGTGGTGGGGTCATGTGGATCTTACATTGGCTTCCAAATTGCTTGTGACTGACATGGTGCAGCTAGCAGAACTTTGTATGTAAAGGCATCATGTTACATGGAGAGTTTTCAGGGCAATGTTCAGAATCAAGTTCCTATGGTAAAGGGGGCAAGCAATGGGGGATAGAAGCCTGGTTGGTGCATTCTCCTGCAGACCCTGACACACCATACATTACAGGACTCCCTCCAGCATTGTGTCCCAGTTTAACTCCTTGTATGTCATGAACCAAATACAAAACACCCACTGCAGCAGCAAGAAACACCACGAAAAGTTTAGGATGACCAAATGATTTCAAAGTCCAGACGGGGAGACACTTATCCCCCATTGGCCACAGTTTAGTTACAAAGAGTGAATTCAGCACTGCTGCCTCATGTTCATTGGACAATAAGAATTCATGTCCTCCAGGTCACAAAAATGCAGACCCAAGTTTGATGGTCTCACTACAAAGGAAGCTAAAGCTTCTGAAAACAACATATATTTCAAGTACCCAACCTCATTGTCAGTATCTCCAGAAGTGTTTAGGCCAGCAGAGATCCATGTTTGTGGAGTTTTACCCTGTCCCTAAGGTTTGGAAACGTCTCTTCCACCTCAAAGGTTGTGAACTAATGAGCATTTTCCATTCTACGTATGTATTCACAGATTTTCTAACTCTTCTCCTCTAATTGTTTCTTACATGGAGCGTGGTTATTTCAAGCCATTGTTCTGAATGAAAGTGGGAATTTTTTGTGTGTAGCACATATTTGCATACACATTGGATTCATTTTCCAATTTTCCATTCGAAATACTGAATCCCTGACACGAACCCATACCCTACAAGACTCTGACTACTAATTCTAATATCATGCAGAAAAGTAACACAAACAGAATTGAAATACAAGCAGTTCAGAGGAGGCATGGTGTATAATTGATCTTGCCTTTTGCATGATAAATGTCAGGTGTTATAAATCCAGTCTATTTTTAATTGAAATAGATCTCCATGTGTTTTTAAAGTTAACAAATATGTGAATTCCTGTCTCCCTTTGTCTGTAGCCTATTCAGCACATGTATTTTTATATGCACATATCAAATCCTACCTGGTGTCACACCTACATTCTTGTGAGGTGACTGACTTGGGAGATACAATTTGTGAGAAGACATCACTCCTCCTAAACGCTGTTGGAACTGATAATTCAAATAATGGGTGAGCTTCCTAGTAGAAAAACATTATACATAAATCCCTGTTAAGAAAATTGAATATTTTTGGATCTGTGATTGATGTATATTTCATAGTGAATTTAGATTTGCATATATGTTGCTACATTTTAATATCTGTATGTGTCTGTGTGTGTATACACACACACACACACACACACACACACACTCTCTCCAGATTTTTCAAAATATGAAATATATGTATCTTATTTACACTCCCTAAATTCATTTATGTTCAAGTATGTGGATTTATAATCAACTTTTCACAAGATTTTTCTCAGAAATATTTATCCACCTGAAATACATATTTGTTTCCTAGTACTGAAAACTAACTTCAGTGAATGGTACATACAAATCCTGTTGATAGCCACAGCCAAGGGTCTCCAGTAAATACCATATGTACTACTGCACAACCTAAGGCAGGCATGGTCCCTAAGCCACATGCTCGTTGTTTAAACAGAGAGGGGGAGATGTTGAGAGCCACAGCCAAAGGGGCCCCAGGAAACCTCCAGCTGCCAGCAAACTTCCAGCTGCTGGCTGATGATTGGCTCCACAGCGGCCCCAGCAACATCTAGCTGACTGGCTCCTCTGTGGTGATGCTCAATGGGATGTTTCCCTGCCCTTTCAGACAACGGAGCTGCTCATTGGTGGACTTTATTGGCTCCGCCCATGTGACCCAGCCAATTGGCCTCAAAAGGAGGAGGCTTGTGGTTGAGGGAGAGGCTTGTGGGAAGACTGTGGTGGCAGTTGGGCTCTGAGGGTTTTTCCTGAGAAGCTGTTTTGTTTGGCTTGTGTGGTTCTAAAAATAAAGTTTGTTTCTTTTGACAATTGGCTCCTGAATTGTGCCCAGCCAGACTGATGATAATCATGTAAAATGTTGATTTTAAATCGCATACATGAACTTGAATGAATTTAGGGAGTGTATAATAAGACACATATATTTCATATTTTGGAAAATCTGGAAAATCTGGTATATATATATATATATATATATATATATATATATATATATATATACACACACACACACACAACAATAAAATGTAGCAATATATATGCCAATCGAAATTTATCATGAAATATATATCATCCACATATCTAAAAATATTCATTTTACTGAACATGGATTTATGTATGATGTTGTTCACTAGGAAGCTCACCCATAGTTTGAATTTTCAGTTCCATCAGTATTTAGGGGAAGTGATCTATTCTCATAATTTGTATATTCCAAAGTTAGTGAGATCACAAGAATTTACGTGTGTTACCAGGTAGGAGTCTATATATGCATAAAAATATACATGTTCTAAAGAGGCTACAGAGAAAAGGAGACAGGAATTTACATATGTGTTAACTTTGAAAACTCATGGAGAAATGTTACAATGAAAAGTTGACTAGATTTATAACACATATCCTTGATAAAGGAAAAGGAAAATCCAAGTATACACCATGCCTCCTACAAAAGGCCTGTATTTCTATTCTGTTAGGTTTCTTTTTCTCCATCATTTTAGGATAGTAGTCATAGTCTAGTAGGGTATGGGTTAGTGTCAGAAATTCAGTATTGCAAATGGAAAATAGGATAATGTATCCAATGTGTATGCAAATATGTGCTACACAATAATCTTCCCACTCTCACCTAGAACAATGCCTTGACATTACCTTTGCCCCAAGTGAGACACAATTAGAGAAGAAGAGTTAGAAAATCTGTGAATACATATCTGGAATGGAAAATTCTCAGGAGTTCTCAACCTGGGAGCAGGTAGAGGAGTTTCCAGAAGTAAGGGATTGGGTAAACACTCCACAACCATGGAGCTCTGCTGGAAAAAAGACTTCTGGAGAATCTGCCTCTGAGGTGTGGCACTTGAAATATATATTGTTGTCAGGAGCTTTGTCTTCATTTGTAGTGAAACCATCAAAGCTGGGTCTGAATCTATGTGACTTGGAGAACATGGTTTCTTATTTTCCAATGAACCTGAGGCAGCAGTGCTGAATTCTCTCTTTGTAGGTAAACAGAGTCCAGTGGGCCAAAGTGTCTAACCATGTGGACTGTGAAGCCATTTAGTCATCCTCCAATTTTCATGGTGTTTCTTGGTGCTGAACTGGGAGTTTGGTATTTGCTTCAAGAAATACAAGGAGTTCAACTGGGACACAGTGTTGGAGGGAGTTCTGTGACATGTGCTGGGTCAGAGTCTCCAGGAGAACTCACTAACCCGGCTTCTATCCCACATAGCTTGCCCCCTTGACCATAGCAACCTGATTCTGAACATTTCCCTGAAACCTCTCCATATAACAAGATGCCTTTGCATATAAGGGTCTGCTGGGTGCACCATGTTAGCTAAAAGCCATTTGGAAGTCAATGGCAGATCCACATGGCACCACCATAAATATTTTATCACACACCTGCACACCACAACTCTGGGCCAACTACTCCGCAGTCTCCATCTAACCGGCATCTCTGTTCTACACCACTTTCATTATACCCAATCAATCAAGGCACTGTCTGGTACACTAATGATCAGCAACAGGACATCAAAGGTTCTCCAGTGCAACCTCATCATGCGAATTTCAAAAATTTTATGGTATTTATCTAGCCATTTTACAAGGATGAAGTTGGAGGCATTGTGGGTTTCAATTCTTTCAGGAATCATTCAATGTTGAGGAAGCTCATTTCAATGAAAGTTCTGGAGAACTCTCAGAGGCAAGGCTTTCCAAAGAGTGGCCAAATAGTGACATGAAGCCAGGCCAATTGAGGTCTACAATGTGAGGTCCATGTGTGTTTTGACTCTCAACTATGTCTGGCAAGTATTTCAAAATAACATCATATGATATTCTGTCTGAGATTCCCAGTGCTCTGTGGAAAGCCACCCCGGGCCTAGATCTCAGTTTCAAAGGGCGACTTTCATGCGTGGCCGCCTAAAATCCCAACACAAATCATGGCAATACTTCTCTGAGGTCAGTTCCAGAACTCAGTCTCTAAGAGGAATCACACCAGAGTTCAAGCCCTGGTGGACCCAGTCATCTTTTCCTACTGCCACATAAATGACCACAATGAAAACCAAAACACTCCCAAATGGCCCTCATCTTCTTCCATATAGACACTCATCATAACCTCTGGCTTGACGTTTCCTTGAGGGGCACAGCCCAAGACAGTGTCCAAAATAATCTCCCTTTCCTCTCATTTGCCTAAAGTCAGGGTGGCCTGGACACCCATTCTGTGAACCATGAGTGATCAAATAACCCTGACTTTAATACTGCTCTGCTTCTCCAATTTGAGGCCTACTGTCTGTGGAGTATAGATTCTTGATGTGAATTGGAGTAATGAAAAAACCCAATAACCCATTGGCTACACTCTGCAGGGTTTTGAAGAACTCATTTGACCCAATAAATCCCTATTCTCATTTTATGGAGGTCAGGAACCTTACAGAGGAAAGTGAGAGACTTCATCCTCAATGACTGCTTTTTGGGCCACTTTGGTTTTTGATGTGCCTTCTGGAATGTTACATAATTTTTTTTTGGTTTTAGTGCCTTCTGGAATATTACATAATTTTTTTCTTTAGACATTATTGCCAGAGTTCCTATCTTCATCCCAGTGCAGGTGAAATCAAAGATAATACCAATCTACAGCTTCTGCAATAGCCATCCCTGTACTGCTTGCAGAACTTGCCTGGACACATTGTGAACTCACCTAAATGCATTGTGAACTATCTGTTGGTGCAGCGACTTGTGGTAGTGTTGGGGTATATTTGCTGATGATGTCATCGGTGGTACAATTTTTCCAAAAGGAGCCATCAATTGGCTTGGTGTATCTTCCTCCCTTCTGCGTGTCATGATCGTCCAGCTAAAATTTGGGGGGCCAACAGAGGTGAGGCAAAGAACCTCACCCACCCCCGCTGGTACAAAGACCTCTCCACATGTGTGGCTCTATACTGGACGGGTAGTCAGTGACGGGTAAGATCCAATTGCAATGGTACCAACTTAACGGGTAAAGACCATATGTACTATTGGACAACCTATTGCAGGCACGGTCCCTAAGCCACATGCGTGTTGTTTAAACAGAGAGGCGAAGATGTTGAGAGCCACAGCCGAAGGGGCCCCAGCAAAATTCCTGCTGCCAGCAAACTTCCAGCTGCCGGCTGATGATTGGCTCACAGCGGCCCCAGCAACACCTAGCTGATTGGCTCCTCTGCGGTGATGCTCAATGGGCTGTTTCCCTGCCCTTTCAGACCACAAAACTGCTCATTGGGGGACTTTTTTTGACTCCGCCCACATGACCCAGCCAATCGCCCTCAAGAGCAGGAGTATTGTGGGAGGCGGAGAGAGGCTCCTGTGGGAGAGAGAGGTTTTGGGAAGCCAGTGGTGGCAGTTGGGGCTCTGAAGGTTTTTTCCTGAGAGGCTGTTTTGTTTGGCATGTGTGGTTCTAAAAATAAAGTTAGTTTCTTTTGACAAGTGGCTGCTGATTGTGCCCAGCAAGACTGCGGCATTATCCTAATATTTCTACAATAACTGACCCAGTTTAACATCAATGCAAGTAGATTCCTGTGGGAGAGGACATGATGTGTATTTTGACGTTCATTTTTATGTAACAGTGGTACATTACTATTTCTTCAGTTTACGCACATCATAGTATATATATTTGATCCACAAGTTCACAAATTTATAGGCATTTGTTTCACTTTCAATCACTTTCTGCTTCAAAACACATGTATTCCTCCAGGTTTCTTGACTGGTCTTTTCATGAGACTTCTTTCCAAACACATTATTTCCGATTTCCATAATCACTTTTGAAGCAAAACTCACACATTCTTCATGAAAAACCATAATGCTGATATAACCATTAGATATATTACTGGTTGGAATGAAGGATTGTATATCAATGTAAGATTTTCTGTATATTTTCAGATATCAATTCAATCCATTATTTAAAGTTAGAACCAGTTATAATATTTCTTTACAGTATGGTCTATTCATGCATTATCTCTATAATTATAGACACAGTTTACACCATTTTTACCTCCAAAAATAATTGATACGTCTTCAAAATATTGCTCTCAGAAATGGTGGAAGAAATACTCATGTCACCTGATCTACATATACATTTTACCACAGTAATATTCTGCACACAGAAAGAAGAGGTCAAACTTATGTTTGTACCAAAGCCTAAATGAAAAGTGAGCATGGATTACGGAAAACATCCATGTCCATATTGCCTAATGCTCTCAAAAGTTCATCCTATTGGTGACTACATGTTTGTTTCTTCCTAAGATTATATATTCAAACTCAACCCTGTTGAAAATGTATAATTCTATCACTCACTTTATACTTTGCCTGATATCCTAATGTCAATTGATATCTGCATTCCTACTTTTTTCCCCAGTTCATCCTTTTGACAGACTCTCCACATGTGCTGACAATTATATTCACTCTCTATCCGAAACACTATTGCTAAAGATCTTTTCATCCAAATCTTATACTCACTCTTCTTTCAAAACCTACCAACAATCTTACTAATCCTACAAATTATTTCTTTTTGACTGGATGTTCTCTTCAACATTCAATCAACCAAGGTACAAGGAATTATGCCATTGTATATTGATTTATCTGAGACATCTGTGCAGAATATAATTCAAAGCTAAGAATACCAGCCAAGGGTCCAATGCAATTCTGGGCTTCAAATATTACCTAGATGTCTGTTTTCATTCTTATATTTCACTTATATTCTTATAAATATCGCACGTTCCCAATACCATAATTCATCCCGCAGAATGATTCCTAACCCAAATGGAACATGTTATTAACCCTGACCATACACTGTTCTCTCAATCTATCTTTACTGAAGAGCAGGGACAGAGTTGGTCTTTCAATACAGAAATTAGGGGATCTTCCACTTGCTGAGAACCTCCAAGGTCATTAAAGAAATGATCCCTGGATTAAATGTAGGCAGCTATGAATGACGTCAGAGAGCAAAAGTCATCTTCCATGACAAACAACCTGGTTAGCATGAAGGGATGTGTCTGAATCAACATTTCTTTTCTTAATGTATAGAAGATGGACCAAACCAGGCCTATCTGGAGAGCTTTTTTTGGGTGCCTATGGTTGATATACCATGCAAACTTGTGAAAGTTTCACTGGAAGAAGGGGCAGCCTCCAACTCATTGGACTTTGGAAGCAACTGTTAGGACAAATTGGTTGACAAGGCAGTAACCTAATTCAGTTCCTGAAGGAAGTGACCTACATCACTTCCTTGGTGAAGGAATTCTCTGAATTTGGGATCCATGAAGACAGGTACCCAGAGCCAGTCTCAGTCCCAGTCCCAGTGGGCTCACTTGTTCAGTTTTACCAAGGATAGGGTCAGTCTTTCTTGGTACCTACCTATGTGAGGATGGCCAAAGGCCAGAAGAGCTCTGAAGAGGGACCTTTTCTGAGAAAGCAGGTAGTGGCTCACCGCTGGCTCCTGACAACTTCACAAAGTTGGCCAAAGAGACCAGATCTGAGTCAGGACAGGACATTTCGGGAGAACATTTTATGGCCCACCAGTCAGAGGACATTCTGGATAGTCACAGACCTACTTGAGGGAAGGAGGTGCCTTTGTGGGAGTGGTTGTGGTTTTGTGGTTTTGTCACATGTTCTGAGAATAGGTAGGAAATGTGGTTTGTTTGGTTTGGATTGGACTGTTTCTAGTAAGTCGTTTGACATGTAAGTGTTTCTATGTCTGTGTATCCCACTGTGTCTGTGGTTGTAGAAATTAGAAAAGAGAATGAATTAATGGATGTGTCCTGTCTAGTAGAAAGCTTCCCAGCATTCATCCTGCCCAATTGATTAATGGACTGCGGCTTGCCTTCTGGATGGGCAAAACCTTCTATCTTCCTAAGATCCTGTTTTCTTCCTGAATTCTGGCCACTCTCCAGAATAGGCTCATGGTTTTGTGTCCAAGATATATACCACCTCCAAGCTCTGTGACATGGCCATGTACTTGATAGCTGAAGTGAATGTCAAGCATCTCAGAAAACTCAGATATCAGTGTGACCAGGAAAGTCTCAGTGGAGAAACCCTGCTTTGTGTCTTTTGCTTACCTGTTCTTCTGTTGCCCTAAATGTCAGGAAGGTCTTGGCCTCTAGCCACCCCTTTGTGAAGCCTGAAGAAAACAGTTTTCAAATGAAAATGAATGGGCATCACCTGTGGCTCTTTGCTTAATTGCTTTGTAAAAGGATGTGTCTGAATCAGCCTCTTGGTTCTGTGTGAGGTTGTGGCTTAGATTCTCAGCACCTGATGCATCAAAAGATAGATTCCATGTGTGCATTCAAAACAGAAATGGCAAATGAGTCTCTTGCCTTCCTCTATTAGATTCCTGACCTTCATCAAGTAAGAATCAGGATCCTTTAGTTCAAAAGAGTTCTTTGAACCCCTGCAGAAGTGCTTGGGTTTTCTGATGACTCCAAATCACATAAAGAATCTATACCTGACAGTCAGTAGGCCTCAAATTGGAAAAGCATGACAGTATTAACGCCATGCCTATTTGATCAGTTCTGGTTCACAGGAAGGGTGTGTAGGCCACCCTGACTTTCGGCAAATGAGGGGAAAGGGAGCTTATTTTGGACAGTGTCTTGGTCTGCGCCCCTCATGGAAACTTCTAGCCAGAGGTTATGATTAGTGTATATATGGAAGAACATGAGGGCCATGTGAGAGTGTTTTGGTTTTCATTGTTGTCATTTGTGTGGCGGTGGGAAAAGATGACTGCGTCCACCTGGGTTTCAACTCTTGTGGGATTCCCCTTGGAGACTGAGTTCTGAAACTGACCTTAGAGAAGTATTGCCATGAATTGTGTTGGAATTTTCGGAGGCCACGCATGAGAGTCACCCTTGGAAACTGAGATCTAGGCCCAGGGGGGCTTTCCACAGAGCACTGGGAATCTCAGCGAGGATATCACTTGATTATATTCTGAAAGACTTGGCAGCAATAGTTGAGAGTCAAAACACACATGGACCTCACATTGTAGACCTCAATGTGGCTGGCTTTATGTGACCTTGGGCCACTCTTTCAGAAGACTTGCCTGTGAGAGTTCTCTAGAGCTTCCATTGAAATGAGATTCCTCAATATTTAATGGTTCCTGAATGAATTGAAACCCACAGTAACTCCAACTTCATCCTTGAAAAATGGCTAGAAAATACCATAAAATTTTTGAAATTTCCATGACCAGCTGGCACTGGAAAACCATTTGATGTCCTGTTGCTTATCATGAGTATACAAGACAGTGCCTGGTTTGACTGAGTTTCATGATAATGGTGTAGAAAAGATATGCCAGTAAGTTGGAGCCTGCTGAGTAGTGGGCCAAGAGCAGTAGAGTGTAGGTGTGTGAAAAAACATCTGTGGTGGGGCCACGTGGATCTGCCATTGGCTTATAAATGGTTTGTGACTGACATGGTGCAGCTAGCAGACCTTTGGATGTAAAGGCATCTTGTTGTATGGAGAGGTTTCAGGGCAATGTTCAGAATCATGTTGCTATGGTCAAGGGGGCAACTATGTGTGATAGAAGCCTTCTTGGTACATTCTCCTGCCGATCCTGACCACCACACATGACAGAACTCCCTGCAGCACTGTATCACAGTTAAACTCCTTTATTTCATAAAGTAAATACCAAACTTTCAGTGCAGCATCAAATAACATGATTAAATGTGAAGGATGATCAAATGGCTTCACAGTCCACATGGGGAGACACTTAGCCCCCAGTAGCCCCAGTTTGCCTACAAAGAGAGAATTCAGTACTGCTGCCTCGTGTTCATAGGAAAATAAAAAAAAACATGTCGTCCATGTCACATAGATGCAGACTCAGCTTTGATGGTCTCACTACAAAGGAAGCTAAAGCTCCTGACAACAACATATATTTCAAGTGCCCAACCTCAGAGGCATTTTCTCAAGAAGTCTTAAGGCCGACACAGCTCCATGTTTGTGGTATTTACCCTGTCCCTTACTTTTGGAAACTCCTCTACCACCTTCAAGGTTGTGAACTCCTGAGCATTTTCCATTCCAGATATTTATTATGAACTCAAACAACAACAAGTGCTGGCGAGGATGTGGAGAAAAGGGTACACTTGTACATTGCTGGTGGGACTGCAAATTGGTGCAGCCAAATTGGAAAGCAGTATGGAGATTTCTTGTAGAGGTGGGAATGGAACCACCATTTGACCCAAGTATTCCCCTTCTCAGTCTATTCCCTAAAGACCTAAAAAAATGCTACAGGGACACTGCTACATTGATGTTCATAGCAGCACAATTTACAATAGCAAGACTGTGGAACCAACCTAGATGCACTTCCATAGATGAATGGATAAAAAATGAGGCATTTATACACAATGGAGTATTACTCTGCATTAAAAAATGACAAAATTTTTACAGAGAAATGGATGGCATTAGAGCAGATTATGCTAAGTGAAGCTAGCCAATCCCTAAAACCAAATGCCAAATGTCTTTTTGATATAAAGAGATTAACTAAGAACAGAGTAGGGACGAATAGAATGAGAAGAAAATTAACATTAAACAGGGATGAGAGGAGGAAGGGAAAGGGAGAGAGAAGGGAAATTGCATGGAAATAAAAGGAGACCCTCAGGGTTATACAAAATTACATACAAGAGGAGGTGAGGGAAAGGAAAAAATTATACAAGGGAGAGAAATGAATTACAGTAAAGAGGTAGAGAGAGAAGAGGAGAGGGGAGGTAAGGGGAGGGGATAGTAGAGGTTAGGAAAGGCAGCAGAATACGACAGACACTAGTATGGCAATATGTAAATCAATGGATGTGTAACTGATGTGATTCTGCAATCTGTTAATGGGGTAAAAATGGGAGTTCATAACCCACTTGAATCACAGTGTGGAATATGATATATCAAGAACTATGTAATGTTTTGAACAAGCATAAATAAAAATTAAAAAAAAGAAAACTAACTTTGGTGAATGGTGCAAAGAAATCCTAATATTTCTACAGTAACTGACACAGTTTAACATCAATGCGAGAAGATTCCTGTGGGACATGATGTGTATTTTGATGTTCATTTTTATTCAGCACTGGTACATTACTATTTCTTCAGTTTATTCACATCATATTATAATATTTCATCCACAAGTAAGGAAATTTATCGTCATTTTTTTCAATTTCAATCACTTCCTGCTTCAGAACTCATGAATTCCTCGGTGTTCCTTGACTGGCATTTTCATGAGACTTCTTTCCAAACACATTATTTTCGATTTCCATAATCACATTTGAAGCAAAACTCACACAAACTTCATGATAAATCGTACCCTAATATTAACATTAGGTGTATAACTGGTTGTCATGAATGATTGCATATCAATATAAGATTTCTTATATATTTTCAGATATCAATTCAATCCATTATTTAAAGTGGAACAAGTTGTATTATTTATTGAAATTAAGGTCTATTCATGCATTATCTGTATATTCATAAAAACAGGGTACACCTCTTTTTACCCCCAATGCTAATTTATACGTTTTCAAAATACTGCTCCTAGAAATGGTGGAAGAAAAAATCATGTCATCTGATCTACATATACATTTTATCACAGTAATATTCTGGAAACAAAATGCAAAGGTCCCACTTAGGATTATACCAAAGCCTAAATGTAAAGTGAACATGGATTACTAACAATATCCATGTCCATGTTGCCTAATGCTCTCAAATGTCAATCCTATTGGTGACCTACATATTTGTTTCTTCCTAAGATTAGATATTCAATCTCAACCTTGTTGAAAATGTCTTATTCTATCACTCACTTTATACTTTGCCTGATTTCCTAATGTCTCTATTGATATCTGCTTTTCTACAAATTTTCCCCAGTTCATCATTGTGTCTGATTTCTTCATATGTGCTGACATTTATATTCACTCACTGCCCGAAAAAAATTGCTAAAGAACTTTTGTTACATATCCTATACTAACTCTACTTGCTAAACATAACGACTATCTTCTTTTTTTTTTTTAATTTTTTTTATTGGTTGTTCAAAACATTACAAAGCTCATGGCATATCATCTTCCATACATTTGATTCAAATGGGTTATCAGCTCCCATTTTTACCCCAAATACAAGTTGCAGAATCACATCGGTTACACATCCACATTTTTACATAATACCATATTAATAACTGCGACTATCTTCTTAATCCTACCGACAATCCCTTTTGACTGGATGTTCTCTTCAGCATTCAATCATCCAAGGTTCAAGTTCCTCTGCCATTGTATGTCGATTTATTTGAGACATGTGTGCAGATAGTAATTCAAAGCTAAATATCCCAATCAATTGCCCAATGCCCTTCTGGGATTCAAATCTTACTTTAATTTCTGTTTTCATACATATGTTTAACCTCGATATTCTTATAAATATCACAGGTTCCCAATACCATTATTAATCCAGCAGAATGATTCCTAACCCAAATCGAACATGAAATTAACCCTAATCATACACTGTTCACTCAATCTAACTTTACAGA
Source organism: Callospermophilus lateralis (assembly GCF_048772815.1). Lineage (NCBI taxonomy): Eukaryota > Metazoa > Chordata > Mammalia > Rodentia > Sciuridae > Callospermophilus > Callospermophilus lateralis. The sequence continues at coordinate 74,366 of NW_027513785.1, forward strand.
AGAGCAGAGACAGATTGTTCTTACAATACAGGAATGTAGGGGATGCTCTACCTGTTAAGAACCTCAAAGGTCCATGCAGAAATGATCCCTGGAGAAGATGTAGGCAGCAATGAACGACCTGAGAGACAAAAAGTCATTTTCCATGGCAAACAACCTGGTCAGGATGAAGGGTTTTGTCTGAATCAGCCTCTATCTTCTTACTGTAGAGAAGATGGACCAAACCAGGCTTGTGTGGAGAGCTGTTCTCGGGTGCCTAAGGTTGATATACCATTCTAAGTTGTGAAAGTGCCAAAGGAAGTAGGGGCAGCCTCCATCTCATGGGACCCTTGGAAGCAACTGTTAGGACAAAGTGGTTGCCAAGGCAGTGACCTCATTCAGTTCTTAAAGGAAGTGACCTACCTCACTTCCTTGTTGATGGAACTTTCTGAACTTGGGACCAAGGAAACCAAGCACCAGAGCCAGTCCCAGTCCCAGTCCAAGTGGTCTCATTTGTTTGGAATCACCAAGGACAGAGTCAGTCTTCTTGGTACTGACTGATGTGAGGATGGCCAAATGCCAGGAAAGATATGAACACGTTCCTTTCCTGACTAAGCAGGTAGTGGCTCACCGCTGGCTCCTGACTGCTTTACAGAGTTGTACAAGAAGACCAGATCTGAGACAGGACAGACCATTACCGGGGAACATAGTATGGCAAACCTGTCAGAGGACACTCCGGATAATCAAAGCCCTACTTGGGGGAAGGAGGTGTCTTTTTGAGTGTGGGTGTGTGGTTTTGTCTCTGTTCTGAGAATAGGTAGGAAAGGAGGTTTCTTTGGTTTGCAGTGAACTGTTTCTAGTAAGTCGTTTTACAAGGTGAGTGTTTCTATGTCTGTGTATCCCACTGTGTCCGTGGTTGTATACATTAGAAAAGAGAATGCATCAATGCATGTGTCCCCTCTAGTAGAAAGCTTCCCAGCATTCATCCTGCCCAATTAATGAATGGAGTGTGGTTTCCATATCGATAGGCAACACCTACTACCTTATTAAGTCCCTGTTTTCTTTCTGAATTCTGACAACTCTTAAGAATAGGCTCTTGGGTTTGTGTCCAAGATATGTACCACCTCCAATCTCTGTCACATGGCCATGTACTGGATATCTGAAGGGAATGGCCAGCATCTCAGAAAACTCAGATATCAGTGTGACCAGGAAAGTCTCAGTGGAGAAACCCTGCTTTGGGCCTTTCGCTAACCTATTGTTCTGTTGCCTTGAATCTCAGGATGTCTTTGCCTCTGGGCACCCCTTTGGGAAGCCTGAGGAAAACATTTTTCAAATGGAAATGAAGGGCATCACCTGTGTCTCTTTGCTTAATTGCTTTGGAAAAAGATGTGTCTGAATCATCCTCTTGGCCCTGTGTGAGGCTGTGGCTTAGATTCTCAGCACCTGATGGATCAAAAGAAAGATCAAATGTGTGCATCCAAAACCAAAATGGCAAATATTCACTCATTGTGAATGAATTCTTTTACCTTCCTCTGTTAGGATCCTGACTTCCATCAAGTGAGAATAGGAATCCTTTCGGCCAAATGAGTTCTTCAAATCTCTGCAGAGGGGCTTGGATTTTCTCATGACTCAAATTCACATAAAGAATCTAAACCACAGAGTCAGAAGGCCTCAAATTGAAAAAGCCAAGCAGTATTAATGGCAGGCCTATTTGATCATTCCTGGTTTACAGGAAGTGTGTCCAGGCCACCTTGATGTTAGACAAATGAGGGGAACAGGACCTTAATTTGGACACTGACTTGGGCTGTTAACCTCATTGAAAACTCCAGCCAGACGTTATAAGGAGTGTCTATATGGAAAAAGATGAGGACCATGTGGGAGTGTTTTGGTTTTAATTGTGGTCATTTGTGTGGCGGTTGGAAGAGATGACTGTTCCACTGGGCTTGAACTCTGGTGTGATTCCCCTTAGAGACTGAGTTTCTTTAACTGACCTCAGAGAAGTATTGCCATGAATTGTGTTGGGATTTTAGGAGGCCACACATGAGAGTCGCCCTTGGAACCTGAGATCTAGGCCCAGGTTGGATTTCCACAGAACATTGGGAATTTCAGCCCGGATATAACATACAATTTTTCTTAAAGACTTGGCAGCCATATTTGAGTTTAAAACACACATGGACCTCATATTGTAGATCTCAATGGGCCTGGCTTCATGTGACATTTTGGCCACCCTTAGGGAAACCTTTCCTGTGAGAGTGCTCCAGAGCTTTCATTGAAATTAGCTTCTTCACCATTTAATGGTTCCTGAATTAATTGAATCCCTCAGAGCCTCAAACTTCATCCGTGAAAAATGGCTAGAAAATTACCATGAAATTTTTGATATTTTCATGATCAGCTGGCACTGGAAATACTTTGGATGTCCTGTTTCTGATCCTGAGTATACCAGACACTGCCTTGATTGACTTTGTTTCATGAAAATGGTGTAGAACAGATATGCCAGTAAGTTGGAGCCTGGTGAGTAGTGGGCCTAGAGCAGTGGTATGCAATTGTGTGATAAAACATCTGTGTTGTGGCCATGTGGATCAGCCATTGGCTTCCAAATGGCTTGTGACTGACATGGTGCAGCCAGCAGACCCATATATGTAAAGGCATCTTGTTATATGGAGAGGATTCACTGCAATGTTCAGAATCATGTTGCTATTCTCAAGGGGGCAATCTACATGGGATAGAACCTTGGTTGGTGCATTCTCCTGAAGACCCTGACTCACCACACCTTAAAGAACTCCCTCCACCACTCTGTCCCATTTTAACTCCTTGTATTTTTTGAAGCAAATACCAAACTCCCAGTGCAGCAGCGAGAAACACCACGAAAAGTGGAGGATGACCAATTGGCTTCACAGTCCACACTGAAAGACACTTAGACCCCAGTGTCCATAGTTTACCTACAAAGAGAGAATTCAGCACTGCTGCCTCATGTTCATTGGATAATAAGAAACCATGTCCTCCAAGTAACATAGATGCAGACCCAGCTTTCATGGTTTCTCTACAAAGGAACTAAATCTCCTCAGAACATCAAATACTTCAAGTGCCCACTCTTAGAGGCAGTTTCTCAAAAAGTATTTAGGCCAGCAGAGCTACATGTTTGTGGAATGTTTACCCTGTCCCTTACTTTTAGAATCTTCTCTACCACCTCCAAAGTTGTAAACTCCAGAGTATTTTCCATTCCAGATATATATTCACAGATTTTCTAACTCTTATCCTCTAATTGTGTCTTACTTGAGGAGAATGTAATGTCAAGGCATTGTTCTGGATGAAAGTGGGAAGATTTTTGTGTAGCACATATTTGCATACACATTGGATTCAATTTCCTATTTTCCATTAGAAATGCTGAATCCCTGAAACTAACATATACCCTATTAGACTCTGACTACTAATCCTAATATGATGGAGAAAAATAACACAAACATAATAGAAATACAAGCAGTTTAGATGAGGTATGTTTTATAGTTGGAGTTGCCTTTTGCATGGTATAGTGTAGCAGTTATAAATCTAGTCAATTATTTGTTGAAATAGTTCTCGATGCGTTTTTAAAGTTAACAAATAAGTGAATTCCTGTCCCCCTTTCTCTGTAGCCTATTCAGCACACGTATTTTTATATGCACATATAGAATCCTACCTGGTACCACACGTACATTCTTGTGAGGTGGCTGACTTGGCAGATACAAATTGGAAGAAGAGATCACTCCTCCTAAACGCTGCTTGAACTGGTAATTCAAATGTGAGTGAGCTTCCTAGTTGAACAACATTATACATAAATCCATGTTCAGTAAAATGAATATATTTGGATCTGTGGATGATATACATTTCATGGTGAATTTCGTTTGGCATATATATTGCAATTTTTAATGTCTGTCTCTGTGTGTGTATATAAATATATATATAGATACACTCTCAGGAGTATTCAAAATATGAAATATGTGTCTTATTACACACTTCCTAAATTCATTCATATTTATGTTGTGGATTCATAATCAACTTTTCACAAGATTATTCTCAGAAATATTCATCCACCTGAAATACGTATTTGTTTCTTAGTACTGTTTCCACCCCAGATATGCATTCATGGATTTTCAAACTCTTCTACCCTAATTGTGTCTTACTTGAGGTGAAGGTAATGTAAAGGCATTGTTCTGGATGAGAGTGGGAAGATAATTGTGTAGCATATATTTTTATACACATTGGATTCATTTTCCTATATACCATTGAAAATACTGAATCCTGACAATAACCCATACCCTACTATACTCTGTCTACTAATCCAAATGATGGAGAAAAACAACCCAAACAGAATAGAAATACAAGCAGTTCAGAGGAGGCGTGGGGTATAGTTGGACTTGCCTTTTTCATGATAAATGGTAGGTGTTATAAATCTAGTCAATTTTTAATTGAAATAGTTCTCCATGTGTTGTTAAAGTTAACAAATATGTAAATGCCTGTCTGCCTTTCTCTGTAGCCTATTCAGCACATGTATTTTTATATGCTTTATAGAATCCTACCTGGTATCACACGTTCATTTTTGTGAGGTGACTGACTTGGCAGATACAAGTTGTGAGAAGAGATCACTACTCTAAACGCTGTTGGAACTGAAAATTCAAACTATGGGTGAGCTTCCTAGTAGAACAACATTATACATAAATCCTTGTTCAGTAAAATAAATATTTTTGCATCTGTGGATGCTATATATTTTATGATGAACTTCGATTGGCGTATATATTCCTACATTTTAATGTCTGTGTGTGTGTTTTGTGTGTGTGTGTATATATATATATATATATATATATACACACATATATATGTATATACACATATATATAATTATGAATATATATATATATATATATACTGTCCTGATTTTTAAAATATGAAATGTATGTATCTTAAATACACTCCCTAAATTCATTCATGTTCAAAAATGTGGATTTATAATAAACTTTTCACAAAATTATTCTCAGAAATATTCATCCTCCTGAAATACACATTTGTTTCATAGTTCTGAAAACTAACTTCAGTAAATGGTGCTTACAAATCCTAATATTTGTACAGTAACTAACCCAGATTAACATCAATCAAGTAGATTCGTATGGGACATGATGTGTATTCTGACGTTTATTTTCATTCAACACTGGTACATTACTATTTCTTCAATTTTTACAAATCATAGGATATATATATTTCATCCACAAGTTCACAAATTTATGCGCATTTGTTTCACAATCACTTCCTGCTTCGTAAAACATGTATTCCTCCAGGTTTCTTGACTGGTCTTTTCATGAGACTTCTTTCCAAACACATTATTTTAGATTTCCATAATCACTTTTGAAGCAAAACTCACACACCCTTCATGATAAACCATAACCTTAATGTGGCCATTAGATATATAACTGGTTGGAATGAATGTTTGTATGTCAATATAAGATTTCTTGTATTTTTTCACATATAATTTCAATCCATTATTTAAAGTCGGAACCAGATATATTATTTATTCAAAGTATGGTCTATTCATGCATTATCTCTATATGCACAGACAAAGGGTACACCTCTTTTTACCCCCATTACTAATTTATACGTCTTGAATATGTTGCTGCCAGAAATGGTGGAAAAATAGTCATGTCACCTGATCTACATATACGTTTTATCACAGTAATATTCTGGACAAAAAAAGCAAAGGTCACACTTAAGATTGTAGCAAAGACTAAATGAAAAGTGAGCATGGATTACTAAACATCCATGTCCAGGTTGCCTAATGCTGTCAAATGTCAATCCTATTGGTCACTACACATTTGTTTCTTTCTAAGATTATATATTCAAACTCAACCCTGTTGAAAATATCTAATCCTATCACTCACTTTATACTTTGCCTGATTTCGTAATGTCTCTATTGATATCAGCTTTCCTAACTATTTTCCCCAGTTCATCATTGTGACTGTCTCTTCACTTGTGCTGACATTAACATTCACTGTCTACCAGAAACCCTATTGCTAAACAACATTTGGTCCAAATCCTATACTCACTCTTCTTTCTAAACCTACCGAGAATCTTCCGAATCCTACCAACTATCCCTTTTGACTGGAAGTTCTCTTCTACATTTAATCATCCATGGTACAAGGACCTAAGCCATTGTATATCAATTTACCTGACACATCAGTGCAGAACATAATTCAAAGCTACGTATCCCAGTCAAGGGCCCAATGCCCTTTTGGGCTTCAAATCTTAGCTAGATTTCTGTTTTCATACTTATAATTCACCTATATATTCTTGTAAATATCGCAGTTTCCCAATACCATTATTCATCCCGCAAAAAGATTCCTAATCCAAATCGAACCTGTTAGTTAACCTAACCATACACTGTTCAGTCAATTTAACTTTACAGAAGAGCAGGGATAGAGTTGTTCTTACAATACAGGAATATAGGGGATCTTCCACATGCTGAGAAACTCAAAGGTCCATGCAGAAATGATTCCTGGAGAAGTTGTAAGCAGCTATGGAGGACCTAAGAGAGCAAAATTCATCCTCCATGGCAAACAACCTGGTCAGGATGAAGGGTTGTGTCTGAAACAGCTTCTCTCTTCTTAATGTCGAGAAGATGGACCAAACCAGGCCTGTGTGGAGAGCTGTTCCCAGGTGCCAATGGTTGATATACCATTCTAACTTGTGAAAGTGTCACAGGAGGTAGGGGCAGCCACCATCTCATGGGACCCTTGAAAGCAATTGTTAGGACAAAGTGGTTGCCACGGCAGTAACCTCATTCAGTTCCTGAATGAGGTGACCTACCTCTCTTCCTTGATGATGGATCTCTCTGAACTTGGGATCCAGGAAGCCAGGCACCCAGAGTCAGTCCCAGTTTCTTGCCCAGTGGGCTCAGTTGTTTGGAATAACCAAGGACAGAGTAAGTCTTCCTTGGTACCTACTGATGTGAGGATTGCCAAATGCCAAGAGAGCTCTAAAAAGGGGAATTTCATGAGAAAGCAGGTAGTGGCTCACCACTGGCTCCTCAAAACTTCACAGTGTTGGCCAAGGTGACCAGATCTGAGAAGGACAGGCCATTTCAAGGAAACATAGTATGGCCCATCATTCAGAGTACATTCCAATTAGTCACAGACCTACTTGAATAAAGGAGGTGTCGTTGTGGGTGTGATTGTGATTTTGTGGTTATGTCTCATGTTCTGAGAATAGGTAAGAAAGGCGGTTTGTTTGCTTTAGAGTGGACTGTTTATAGTAAGTCATTTGACAAGGTGATTGTTTGTATGCCTGTGTATCCCACTGTGTCCGTGGTTGTAGACATTATAAAAGATAATGCATCAATGGATGTGTCCTGTCTAGTAGAAAGCTTGCCAACATTCATCCTGCCCAATTTATGAGTGGACTGCAGGTTGCTTTAGGGAAGGGCAACACCTACTATCTTCCGAAGTTCCTGTTTTCTTCCTGAATTCTGGCCACTCTCCAGAGTAGGCTCATGGTTTTGTGTCCAAGATATGTACCACCTCCAAGCTCTGTGACATTGCCATATACTGGATAGCTGAAGGGAATAGCAAGCATCTCAGAAAACTCAGATATCAGTGTGACAAAGAAAGTCTCAGTAGAGAAACCCTGCTTTGGGCCTTTTGCTTACCTATTTTTCTGTTGCTCTGAGAGTCAGGAAGGTCTCTGCCTCAGGCCACCAATTTGTGAAGCCTGAAGAAAACTGTTTTCAAATGGAAATGAATGGGCATCACCTGTGTATCTTTGCTTAATTGCTTTGGAAAGGGATGTGTCTGAATCAGCCACTTGGCCCTGTGTGAGGCAGTGGCTTAGATTCTCAGCACCTGATGGAACTAAAGAAAGATCCCATGTGTGCTTCCAAAACCAAAATGGCAAAAATATCAGTAATTGTGTATGAAGTATCTTGCCTTACTCTGATAGGTTTCTGATCTCCATCAAATGAGACTAGGGATCCTTTGGGTCAAATGAGTTCTTCAAAGCCCTGCAGAGGCTAGCCCATATGAACTTGGGTTTTTTCATTACTTTAAATCACATTAAGAATCTATACCTGACAGTCAGTAGGCCTCAAATTGGAGAAGCAGAGCAGTATTAAGGCCAGGCTTATTTTATCACTCCTGGTTCACAGGAATGGTGTCCAGGCCCAGCTGACTTTAAGCAAATAAGGGATAAGGAAGCTTGTTTTGGATACTGTCTTGTGCTGCACCCCTCATGGAAACCTCCAGCCAGAGGTTATAATGAGTGTCTATATGGAAGAAGGTGAGGACCATGTGGGAGTGTTTTGGTTTTAATTGTGTTCATTTGTGTAGTGGTTGGAAGAAATGACTGGATCCACCAGGGCTAGAACTTTGGTATGATTCACCTTAGAGACTGAGTTCTGGAACTGACCTCAGAGAAGTATTGTCATGAATTGTGTTGCGATTTTAAAGGCCACGCATGAGAGTCGCCATTGGAAACTGAAATCTAGGCCAAGGGTGGCTTTCGACTGATCACTTGGAATCTCAGCCAGGATATCACATGATTTTATTATGAAAGACTTGACAGGCATATTTGAGAGTCAAAACACACATGGACCTCACATTGTAGACCTCAATGGGCTGGGCTTCATGTGACTATTTGGCTACTCTTTGGGAAGCCTTGCCTTTGAGAGTTCTCCAGAGCATTCATTGAAATGAGGTTCCTCAACATTAAATGGTTCCTGAATGAATTGAAACCCACAGTTTCTCCAACTTCATCCTTGAAAAGTGGCTAGATAAATACCCTGAAATTTTTGAAACTCCCATGACCAGGTGGCACTGGAGAACCTTTGGATTTCCTGTTGCTGATCATGAGTGTACCAGACAGTGCCTTGATTGACTGGATTTCATGATAATGGTGAAGAACAGAGATGCCAGTAAGTTGAGAATGCTGAGTAGTGGGCCCAGAGCAGTGGTGTGCAGGTGTGTGATAAAATATCTGAGGTGGGGCCATGTGGATTTCCAATTGACTTCCAAATGCATTTTGGCTGCCATGGTGCATCCAGCAGAACCTTACATGTAAAGGCATCTTATTATATGGAGAGGTTTCAATGCAATGTTCAGAATCAGGTTGGTATGGTCAAGGAAAAAGCTGTGTGAAATAGAAGCCTGGTTGGTGCATTCTCCTGCAGTTCCTGACCCACCACACGTGAAAGAACTCCCTCCAGCACTGTGTCCCAGTTGAACTTCTTGTATTTCGTGAAGCAAATACCAAACTCCCAGTGCAGCACCAAGAAACACCACAAAAATGGAGGATGATCAAATGGCTTCACAGTCCACACAGGGAGACACTTAGCCCCCAGTGGCCACAGTTTACCTACCAAGAGAGAATTCAGCACTGCTGCCTCATGTTCATTGGAAAATAAGAAACCATGCTCTCCATTCACATAGATGCAGACCCAGCTTTGATGGTCTCAATAAAAAAGAAGCTAAACCTTCTGACAACAAAATATATTTAAAGTACCCAACCTCAGAGGCAGTTTCTCAAGAAGTCTTTAGGCCGGCAGAGCTCTATGTTTGTGGAGTGTTTACCTCTTAGACCAGGATGTAAGAAAAGAACACTGACTCCAGTTAAAATCAAATTAAAGTAAGCTTATTATTTCCACTGGCTGGGCTGCCTCTCCCTCCAAAGATTGCGGGAGCAAGAGAGCAACCCCACCTTTACTACAGCCCAGGTTTGCAGCCCAGAAAGTTACACAAAAATGGGGTAACAGATAACAGAACTCTGACAAGCATCACACTAATGGGAGTTTACATTTTTTTTTTTTTTTTGCTAGCCCCAACATCAAAATTTATGAGGACCATTAGAGCCTCAGAGAGGGTCATTGTCTGGCCACAGAAGGCCAATATTTATGAGGTGTGACAAAGTTTCAGAGAGGGCTGCTATCTGGTCAGAGAGCCATGCACGGGTGAGTTTAAGGCACGGGCAGTCATTCCAAGCAGGTTCAGAATTTGCAGTAATTTACAGTAAAGCCAAAATGATTTTTTCATGGTTTTGTTGCAAGATGGCTCCCAATTTTAATAAAAGATAAGGTTGGGTCTATCATTCCCCCCCTTTCTTATGTGTCCCTTTGTAATCCTTGATAGGTTAGTGGAAAAGCACTGAGGAAATTTTAATCCCTCAGTTAACAGTCTCCAAATTTTTAGAACTCACCGAAAACCAGTCTCCCTGATATTACCTGACTTAATTAATTACTTATATTGATAGTCTATTTATTTTGGGCTCCATTGGTGTAAGTGGAGAGTCGTCTCTCATTTTGCCTTCTTCTCAGCTGAGAGAGGGTGACATGAGTGTGCATGGCGTGAGAGACATGAGTTGCCTTTTTGAAGTCAGTTGAGGAATATGAGTTGCCTTTTAGAAGTCAGTTCTTTTTGAAGTCTTGTTGAGGAAGAACAGGTTGTAAAGTCATCTGGGGATGGGTTCTTCTATGAGAGAAACAAAAAACATGAGTATTGAATAAATGTTGCAGTAGCTGGATCATGTCACTGTATGAAGTACCCTCACCAGTCTTTAATATCCCCAATTATCAGGACTGTCAACTTAATATTTAACTTTAAGTGTTACAGTTGTCCCTCCCAATAATATACAGTTTAATAATTTAATGTCATCTGATTTTGCAAAATCCTTTCAGTAGTATGACCTCTGTGTCTAATAGAGAAACATTTAATTCTGTTACTCAGGGCTGGATAATCGTACTAGCAAACACCAAGCCTACCTGTAGGTTAGGAATATCTGTAGGCCTTAAACTAAAAACTTCTGCCTCTGGCAGCTCCTCTTGATAGTCTTTGTAGCCAACAGTTTTACTTATTTTGGGAGGCTAACATAAAGTGTATACCTTAAAATATTATTATTATTATTATTATTATTATTATTATTATTATTATTATTATTATTTAAAATGCCCAGGAATGGCTGTATTTTGGTTTTAACTGTCTTTGCTAAGTGTTTAAGATGAAGCAGTCAAATGACTTTTGTTTCTATCTATTGTTAGCAGTCAGCTGAGCTTTTATGGGAGTCATTCCTTGGGAAACTTGAGAGCAGCTTCTCAGTTCTGCTAGTGCAATTTGAGCTAGGTGGGTTCAGGTCTTGCTTGACCATGTGGCTTCCCTCAGAAGCATCAGGGATGTCTCCCTTTCCTGATGACTCTCCTCTTTGTAGCAAATGCACTGATTGGCTTTCTGTTCTCCAGTGGTCTCATTAATCTCCCTGATCGGGAGGTTATGTGGCCCAGAGTTGCAAAGCTCATAGAGAAGTCCCCTGTTCCCTGGATTCAGACTGACTCAAAGGGCAAGAGTCAAATATTGTTTTTTTTTTGGCCCTTTTCATTTAACTTTAATTTTCAATCCTAATCTGAAACAACCAGCAAATAAATTTTAACAGCCATATATTAAGAGTACTGCACTTTAATGTCTATAAGTTTATAATTATTTATATTTTATTAATTGGGATCTTATTATTCTGTCTGTCTTGTAGTTGATGACTTATTTTCTTAAATTAACCCATGTTGTGTTCTTAAAGCAACACTTCTGTAAAACACCAACAGGGAATCTTTAGATCACTTAAAAAGAAATTAAAAAATAAAATTTTTTAACAAGAGTAAAAATACTTAGTTCATGTAATAGCTACCCTGAATTTTTTGGTGAGTTATATTTTATATCACCTTTTTGAGATCCTAGTAATCTTGACAGAAAAAAAAATTTGAACATAACTTTAATGAAATAAAATCTGACCTACTGCTTTCGTAGTCATTCTCACATGTAGTAAGATGGGACAAAGAGTCTTATCTCAGGTAAGCAGGGCTCCTTATAAATCTTAAATGCTTTAGTTCTCATGCTGATCTTTTTTTTAAATATCATTTTACAAAGTTTACATAAATTGTTTGAGGTCACATGAACATTAGCTCACACCATATGATATCACATTTAAAACATGAATTAAAGTACGGCTGAAAGATTTTAACCTTTACATAGATTAGGGTCTCATTAACTTAAAAATACATTTAAATTGTTCCACAATGTAAAAAGTAACATAAAACTTTACATATATTATTGATAACAGGTAAATAAATCCCCAATATATATTTTATTACCATACAACTTCAGAACACCTGCTTGATATAATGCTCTTTTAAAGTTTCTACCTTATAGAGTTGTATAACTGGAAAATATGAGCACATTAATAGCATCACAATTGCATTGAAGTTTCTACATTAACCAAGTTTAGCTTTTAAAGAAATGGCAGTACAGTGCTCTAAAATAACAGTTCTTATTTAAACATTTGTTTAATTTTTATGGTTGCTTGCTCTAGAAAATTTAAATCTTAATAAACTTAATATTATGGGTAAACTTATGTTTAAGAAATTTTTGTCTCTTTTACACATGACTGATCTTTACAATCTTATACAGACTTTAGTACAAACTTATACAGACCTTAGTATATCAATCAGATATCAAACAAAAGTACTCATGAATGAGTAATCCCATATCAAATTTACTTTACTTATTTATCAAAATATTAGACAAATTTTTTGAACACTGTAAACCATTTTTTTGATTGAAAGAAAAGTCCTGGAACAAAGGCATATTAGACCTTTTGTAGACATTAATAGTTTATTAGATTTTTGGACACCTAGAAAAACTTGTAAGCTTAAATTTAAAGACATTTATATTTATCTGTTTACCCAATTTAAATTGAAACATTTAAATCACGTGAATTAAAGATCTTTGGATCCACATTTTAAAATTGTTTTAATGAGTTCTTTTTAATATGAGTGCTCCTTATATAAGTTAATTTGTGTATCATATATATGATATATGGATATATATATATATATATATATATATATATATATATATATATATATATAGACATACAACACATAACAAATTGTGCACACATAATAAAAGTGAAGGCCTTGTAGCTTTTCACAGGTGAAATCTCCATTGCAATGATTTAAAAATTCCACAGTTGGTCAAAGATATTACTGATCAGAAAAACATTAACCTAGGTCTGTAGGAGCAAAATCATGAGCTCAAAAAATAAATAAAGAACCTAAGGAAAAAATTATGAGTCCTAGAAAAATGACTGGCCAGTAATTGGTAAATACCATACAATTTACCTTTTTTTTCCCTTAGGCCTCAAATAAGTCTCCTACTAAGCTTACAGGCTTCTTTCATTTGCATTTCAAAATAAGTCCTGGCTGAGGTCTGGAAGAAGAAGGAAAAAAGGCTATTCTGAGCAGAAACCTTAGGCCTAAGGTATTTTAACCATAATTTTCATGTTAGGATGTTGAAAATTATGATACAAGTTTAAGATACGATTCACAAAATTTTATATCTTTACAAGTTGTTCTGTCAACAGATATCATACTATGATTTAGTATCCTTGTCCAAATTAATGCACTGGTACACACAGTGACATTTTCCCAGGCTACCTAATTTAAAATTGGTGAAAAAAAGACTGAATGATTGGGAAGTTACTTGCCAACTTAGAAGTAGAGTTCTTTATTTTCCATCCTAAGTATTTAAGTTCTCTGGCATGAATTATCTGAAACCATGAACTAAACAAATACCTAAACCCGACTTTTAACTGCAAGATTGTGGAATGCTTCAAAAACCCATTCAGATACCAGATTGGTACAATGAAACATCATCATTTAGACACATATTCAGCTAAGATCATTTCCAAGAAACAATTTATAATATTAACACATTATTGCGCATGTCTTAAAGGGCTAGAAAAAAGGCACAAGACAGACAGAAATGAACTCCAGACAATGGCTGACAGACAGAACCCTTTAAAACAGAGCAAATAAGAGAAAAATCTCCTTCTCCAGTGGCACCACAGATGTCCCCACAAGGGGACCAAATGTTTTCACAGAGGAGCTACCTGAAATATAAAATAAAGTGTCTCCATGGCGACTTTACTGCATTTAGTGTCCCCTTTTTGTTTTTCTCTTTTTTTAAGAAGACAGAGGTGGCATTATCCTTGCAGTGCAGGGAACGAAGGAGGGAATTCCCTGAAGCAACAGGGCTTCGGCAGATACTGGGAGATACTCAGTTCTTCATTCCCCAGCAGGCATTACCATCTGCACTGGGTGTGCTCCAGGCAGCCAGCTAGGGCCTTCTCTCATTCTGCTTAACAAATGGTGGTAAAGTTCATCACAGTTCCTTAAAACACAGTCCAAAGGGGTGTCAGGCTTACTTGCTTTGTTACCCATTTTCACGTTCAATATCCTTAAGATTTTATCACAGAAATCACAAAACAAAACGCACAAAAACAAACAAACAAAAAACATATAGAACACAGAACAAAACACACACACACACACACACACACACAAAAAAAAAAAAAAAAAACAGAATCCCGGTGCCAAAACAGAAAAACAGATGAGCAATTCAACGTCTTGCTAAAGCTCTGGGGTAGGAGCGCATGCGTGTCCCTCGGCACCTCTCTAACCTTCCAGAGGAATTCCCTACAGAACGGAACAGAGGACAGAACGATTCTCATTACTATCCTGGACAGGAGTGAATGTGAGCCTCCCCAGGCCACCTCTCTGTCATTAGAAGAGATCTCCCTTAACCATATATAAGATGTTATCAAGGTGCCACTTACCTATGGAGGCCTCCTCCACCAGGTACTTGCTAATAGTTTCAGTGCGGTGGTTCACTGCAGTGCTCCCCAGACCGATGGCTCACTCCAAGGCCTTGGAACATCTCAAGTTGTGCACCCCCTAGAGTGGCTCCCCAGCCCGTAGCCCTGGAGGGAAGGCCAGCTTCAGAATTTTCAGCAATCTGGTCTTGTGATCTGGTCGGGCAGGGTCATCTCACTGGGGAACTCCAAAATGTTGGAATAGGATGCAAGAAAAGACCAGTGACTCCAATTAAAATCAAATTAAGGCAGGCTTATTATTAAAACTGGCCAGGCTGCCTCTCCCTCCAAAAATGGCGGGAACAAGACAGCAACACCACCTTTCCTACAGCCCAGCTATATAGCCCAGAAAGTTACACAAAAAGGGGGTTACAGATAACAGAACTTTGAAAGCATCACACTGATGGTAGTTTACATTTTTTTTGCTGGCCCCAACATCAGAAATTATGAGGACCATTAGAGACTCAGAGAGGGTCGTTGTCTGGCCTGGGAAGGCCAATATTTATTAGGTGTCACTAATGTTTCAGAGAGCACTGTTATCTGGTCAGAGAGCCAGGCATGGATGAGTTCAAGGCACGGACAGGCATTCCAAGCAGGTTCAGAATTTGCAGTAATTTATAGTAAAGCCCAAATTATCTTTTCATGGCTTTCTGGCAAGATGGCTCCCAATTCTAATAAAAGATCAGGTTGGGTCTATCAAGCCTGTCCTTTACTTATGGAAACTCCTCTACAACCTGCAAGGTTGTGAACTCCTGACCATTTTACATTCCAGATATGTATTCACAGATTTTCTAACTCATGTCCTCCAACTGTGTCTTACTTGGGGTGAAGGTAATATCAAGGCATTGTTCTGGATGAGAGTGGGAAGATTTTTGTGTAGCACATATTTGCATACACATTTAGGAGATCACTCCTCCTAAACACTGATTTGGAACAGAAAATTCAATCTATGGGGGAGCTTCCTAGCTGAACAACATTATACATAAATACAAGTTCATTAAATAAATAGTTTTGGATCAGTGGATGATATATATTTCAAGATGGATTTAAATTGGCATATATATTGCTAGATTTTAATGTCCATGTGACTTTTGTGTTTATAATGTTTTGTGATTTATGTGGATTTATAATCAAATTTTCACAAGATTATTCTCAGAAATATTCATCCAACTTAAATACATACTTTTTTCCTAGTACTGAAAAGTAACTTCAGTGAATGGTGGATAAAAATCCTAATATTTCTACAGTAACTGACCCAGATTAACATCAATGCAATTAGATTCCTATGGGACATGATGTGTATTTTGATGTTCATTTTTATTCAACATTGGTACATTACTATTTCTGCAGTTTATGCACATTATATATAGTATGATATATAATGTTCAATCACTTCCTTCTTGAGAACACATGTATTCTTACAGGTTTCTTGACTATTCTTTTCATGAGACTTCTTTCCAAACACACTATTGTTGATTTCCATAATCACTTTTGAAACAAAACTCACACACCTTTCAGGATAAACCACAACCATAATATTACCATTAGATGTATAACTGGTTGCAGTGAATGATTGTATATCAATATGAGATTTCTTTTATATTTTCAGATATCAATTCAATCCATTATTTAAAGTAGAGCAAGTTATATTATTTACACACAGTATGGTTTATTCATGCATTATCTGCATATTCATAGACACAGGGTACACCTATTTGTACCCTCAATAGTAATTTATACATCTACAAAATATTGCTACAGAAATGGTGGAAGAAATACTCAAGTCACCTGATCTACATATACATTTTATCACAATAATATTCTGGACACAAAATGCAAAGGTCACACTTATGATTTTACCAAAGCCTAAATAAAAAGTGAGCATGGATTAATAAAAACATCCATGTCCTGGTTACCTAATGCTCTCAAAAGTCAATCCAATTTGTGACAACATATTAGTTTCTGCCTAAGGTTATATATTCAGACTCAAACCGTTGAAAATGTCTAAACAAATTACACACTTCATACTTTTACTGACTTCCTAATGTCTCTATTTATATCTGCTTTCCTACATATTTTCCCCAATTCGTCATTGTGACTGACTCTTTACATGTGCTGACATTCACATTCACTCTCTACCCGAAACCTTATTTGTAAAGAACTTTTGGTACAAATCCTATACTCATTCTTCTTTCTAAACCTACTGACTATCTTGCTAATCCTACAGACTATCCCTTTTTTATTGGATATTCTGTATGTTATTCAATCATCTAGTGTATACGATCCTATTTCTTTGTATATCAATTTATCTGAGACATCTGTGCAGAATATAATTCAAAGCAAAGTATGCTACTCAAGGGCCCAAAGTCCTACTTGGCTTCAAGTCTTCCCTAGATTTCTGTTTCCATACTTATATTTCACCTATATATTCTTGTAAATATCTCAGGTTCCCAATACCGTTATTCATCCAGCAGAATGATTCCTAACGCAAATAGAACATGATATTAACATTAACCATACACTGTTCCCTCAATCTAACTTTACAGCAGTGCAGGGATAGAGTTGGTCTTACAATCCAGGAATATAGGGGATCTTCCACCTGCTGAGAATCTCAAAGATCCATGCAGAAATTATCCCTGAAGAAGATATAGAATGCTATGAAGGACCTGAGAGAGCAAAAGTCATTTTCCATGGCAAACAACCTGGTCAGGATGAAGAGATGTGTCTGAATAAGCCTCTCACATTTTAATGTAGACAAAATGGACCAAATCAACCCTGTGTGGAGATCTCTCTCCCAGTACCTATTGTTGATATACCATTCTAACTTGTGAAAGTGTCACAGGAAGTAGGGGCAGCCTCCATCTCATGGGACCTTAGGAAGAAACTGTTAGGACAAAGTGTTTTCCAAGGCTGTGAGCTCATTCAGTTCATGAAGGAAGTGACCTACCTCACTTCTTTGTGATGGAACTCTCTGAACTTGGGATCCCGGAAACCAGGCACCCAGGCTCAGGCCCAGTAACAGTCACAGAGATCTCACTTTTTTGGATTTATCATGGAAAGAGTCAGTCTTTCTTGGTACTTACAGATGTGAAGATGGTCAAATGCCAGAAAAAATCTGAAGAGGTGTCTTCAGTGAGAATGCAGGTAGTGGCGGCTCAAAGCTGGCTCCTGACAACTTCACAGAGTGGGCCAAGGAGTCCAGATTTGAGAACAGACAGGCCATTTCGGGTGAACAAAGAATGGCTCACCAGGCAGAGGACACTCCGGTTAGTAACAGACCTTCTTGGGGGAAGGAGGTGCATTTGTGGGAATGAGTGTGGGTTTGTGGTTTTGTCTCATGTTCTGAGAATAGGTAGGAAAGTTGGTTTGTTTGGTTTGGAGTGGACTGTTTCTATTAAGTCATTTGACAAGGCAAGTGTTTCTATGTCTGTGTATCCCACTGTGTCCGTGGGTGTAGACATTACAAAAGAAAATGCATCAATGGATGTGTCCTGTCTAGGAGAAAGCTTCCCAACATTCACGCTGCCCAATTTATAAAAGGACAGAGGGTTGCCTTATTTGTGGGCAAGACCTGAAATCTTCCTAAGTTCCTGTTTTCTTCCTGTATTCTGGCCACTCTCCAGAATAGGCTCATGATTTTGTGACCAAGATAGGTACCACCTCCAAGCTCTGTGACTTGGCCATGTACTGGATAGCTGAAGGGAATGGCGAGAATCTCAGAAAACTCAGATATCAATGTTACCAGGAAAGTCTCAGTGGAGAAACCCTGCTTTGGGACTTTTGCTTACCTATTGTTCTATAGCACTGAATGTCAGGAAGGTCTTTGCCTAAGGCCACCCCGTTGTGAAGCCTGAATAAAACAGTTCTCTAATGTAAATGAATGGGCATCACCTGTCCCTTTTTGAGTAATTGATTTCGAAAGGGATGTGTCTGAATCAGCCTGTTGGCCCTGTGTGAGGCTGTGGCTTAGATTCTCAGCACCTGATGGATCTAAAGAAAGATGCCATGTGTGCATCCAAAACCAAAATGGCCAAAAGTGTACTCATTATGGATGAAGTCTCTCGCCTTCCTCTGTAAGTTTCCTGACCTCCATAAGGTGAGAATAGGAATCCTTTGGGTCAAATGAGTTTTTCAAAGCCCTTCAGAGTCTAGCCCATTGGTGCTTGGGTTTTCTCATGACCCCAATCCACATGAAGAATCTAAACCCCACAGTCAGTAGGCCTCAAATTGGAGAAGTGGAACAGTAATAATGGTAGGCCTATTTGATCACTCCTGGTTCAGAGGAAGGGTTTCCAGGCCACCCTGACTTTAGGCAAATGACGGTCAAGGGAGCTTATTTTGGACACTGTCTTGTCCAGCGCCCCTCATAGAAACCTCCAGCTAGAGGTTATGATGAGTGTCTATGTGGAAAAGATGAGGGCCATATGGGAGTGTTTTCGTTTAAATTTTGGTCATTTGTGTGGCGATTGGAAGAAATCACTGGGTCCACCTGGGCTTGAACTCTAGTGTGAATCCCTATAGAGACTGAATTCTGAAACTGACCTCAGAGAAGTATTGCCATGAGCTTTGTTGGGATTTTAGGAGCCCACGCATGAGAGTAGCCCTTATAAACTTAGATCAAGGCCACAGAGCACTGGGAATCTCAGCCAAGATAATCCATGATTTTCTTCTTAAAGTCTTGGCAGCCATAGCTGAGAGTCAAAACACACATGTACCTCACATTGTAGACTTCAATTGGACTGGCTTCATGTGACCTTTTGACAACTCTTTGGGAAGCCTTGCCTATGAGAGTTCTCCAGAGTTTCATTGAAATGAGCTTCCTCAACATTTAATGGTTTTTGAAAACCACAGTTCCTCCAACTTCATCCTCAAAAAAATGGCTAGATAAACACCATGAAATTTTTGGAATTCCCATGACCAGGTGGCACTGGAGAATCTTTGGATGTCCTATTGCTAATCATGAGTGTATCAGACAGTGCCTTGACTGACTAGGTTTCTTGAAAATTGTGTAGAACAGAGATGCCAGTAAGTTGGAGCCTGCAAATTAGTGGGCCTAGAGCAGTGGTGTGAAGGTGTGTGATAAAATGTGTGGTGGGGCCATGTGGATCTGCCACTGGCTTCCAAATGGCTTGTGAATGACATGGTACAGCCAGCAGAACCTTCCATGTAAAGGCATCTTTTTGTATAGGGAGATTTCAAGGCAATGTTCAGAATCAGGTTGCTATGGACAAAGGGGCAACCCATGTGGGATAGAATCCTGGTTGGTGCATTCACATGCAGACCATGACCTCCACACGTGACAGAACTCCCTCCAGCACTGTGTCCCAGTTGATCTCCTTGTATTTCATGAAGAAAATGCCAAAGTCCCAGTGCAGCAGCAAGAACCACCACGAAAAGTGGAGGAGGACCAAATGGCTTCACAGTCCACACGGTGAGTCACTTAGCTCCCAGTGGCCATAGTTTAACTACAAAGAGAGTATTCGCACTGCTGCCTCATGTTCATTGGAAAATTAGAAACAATGTCCTCCAGGTCACATAGATGCAGACCCAGCTTTGATGGTCTCACTAGAAAGTAAGCTAAAGCTACTGACAACAACATATATTTCAAGTGCCCAACCTCAGAGGCAGTTTATCAAGAAGTCTTTAGGCCAGCAGAACTCCATGTTTGTGGAGTGTTTACCATGTGCCTTACTTTTGGAAACTGCTCTACCACTTCCAAGTTTGTGAAATCCTGAGTATATTCCATTCCACATATGCATTCACAGATTTTCTAACTCTTCTCCTCTAATTGTGTCTTACTTGGGGCGAAGTTAATGTCAAGGCATTGTTGTGGATGAGAGTGGGAAGATTTTTGTGTAGCACATATATGCATACACATTGGATTCATTTTCCAATTTTCCATTCGAAATACTTAATCCCTGACACTAACTCATAAACTACTAGACTCTGACTGCTAATCCTAATATGATGAAGAAAACTAACCCAAACAGAACAGAAATACAAGCAGTTCAAAGGAGGCATGGTGTATATTTGGACTTGCCATTTGCATTATGAAGGGTAGGTGTTATAAATCTAGTTAATTTTTAATTGAAATAGTTCTCCTTGTGTTTTTAAAGTTAATAAATATATAAATTCCTGTCTCCCTTTCCCTGTAGCCTATTCAGAACATGTATTTTTAAATGCACATATAGAATCCTACCTGGTATCACATGTACATTCTTGTGAGGTGGCTGACTTGGCAGATACAAATTATGAGAAGAGATCACTCCTCCTAAACCCTGTTGGATCTTAAAATTCAACCTATGGGTGAGCTTCCTAGTTGAACAACATTAAACATAAATCCATGTTCAGTAAAAGAAATATTTTTGCATCTGTGGATGATATATATTTCATGATAAATTTCGATTGGCATATATATTGGTAATTTAATGTCTCTGCATGTGTGTTTTTTGTATATATATACTCTCCAGATTTTTCAAAATATGAAATATATGTGTCTTATATACACTCCCTAAATTCATTCATGTTCATGTGTATGGATTTATAATCACGTATTCACAAGATTATTCTCAGAAATATTCATCCACCTGAAATACATATTTGTTACCAGTACTGAAAACTAACTTTAGTTAACTTTGCATACAAATACTAAATTTGTACAGTAACTGACCCAGTTTAACATCAATGCAAGTAGATTACTATGGGACATGATGTGTATTTTGACATTCATTTTTATTCAACACTGCTACATTACTATTTCTTCAATTTATGCACATCATAAGATATATATTTCATCCACAAGTTAGCAAACTTATAGGCATTTGTTTCACTTTCAATAAATTCCTGCTTCAGAACACATGGATTCCTCCAGGTTTCTTGTCTGGTCTTTTCATGAGACTTCTTTCCAAACACATTATTTTCAACTTCCATAATCAATTTTGAAGGAAAACTCACACACTCTTCATGATAAATCATAATCCTAATATAACGTTTATATGTTTTACTGGTTGGAATGAATGTATGTATATCAATATAAGATTTCCTTTATATTTTCAGATATCAATTGAATCCATTATTAAATTTGGAATCCATTATATTATTTATTCACAGTATTGTCTATTCATGCATTATCTCTATATTCATATCACAGGGTACACCTATTTTTACCCCCAATAATAATTTGTACATTTCGACACAGAAGCAATGGTCACACTTATTATTTTACCAATGTAAATGTCAGGCGAGCATCGGAGGAAGAGACTACCAGGGACTGTCTAATGCAACAGCCAAAAGTTTATGGGGGTCCAACATGCTGGGGCTCACAGATCCCTTGAATAGAGCAGAGAGCCCTGAGAACAGCTTAAGCAGAGCTTATATACTTTCCTTGGAGAGGGCAGGGAGGGAAGATTATTGATGGGTCAGCGCGAGTGGGCAGTTTGCGTGCAAATGGGTGAGGGAGTACATTCTGCAGTTTTGCAGTTGGTACAGAACATTCAGGGAACAAGATTAGCGAACAGTTCTCAAGATATCAACAGTGTTTTGTTAAGCATACCGTAAAACTGGAAGTGACAATTACCTATTTTATTTACCTTTCATTCCCCACTTTCTTTTGGTTACATTAAATCATAATAGTGATCATTGAGGATGTCACATTTTATGTTTGCTAGTGTGGTATATTGATTTCTGATTACCATAAGTTTAACTTGTCCAATTTGAGCTTGGAGAAAGGAAACTACACGGTTGAGCAAACAGGGTCCTACAGTTAGCAATAATGTGAGGATTATTAATGGACCGGCCAGGGCTGATAAAAGCATAGTTACCCAGGGGGACTCTGTGAACCAAGACTCAAACCACCCTTTTTGGGCCTCTCTCTCTTATTGATGCTCTTCAATGCGTCTTCTTAATTTAATCATAGATTCTTTTACAACTCCAGTATGGTAGGCATAATAACAACATTCTTCCCTCAATGCAGGACAAAGGCCCCTTCTCTCATGAAGAGGAGGTCGAACCCTCGCCTGTTCTGTAAAACAACTTCAGAGAGAGAGGTTAAAGATTCTTGTAAAGCTGTGATGGTGGTTTTTTAATATCTTTAAGTTTTGATCTATTGCTGCTTCTAATTGGGTCATTTGTTGTGTCCCATGGATTAGGGCAGTGGTTCCTGTGCCCTTCTCTGCAGCAACTACTATTCCTCATAGGATGGCTAAAGTGAAGGATACAGGTTGCCAGCGGAACCGGGTTGTATGCCCCCCTATTTGAAATTTAAATGATCCTGCCTCATGATAGAGCACTCGGGGAAACATCTGCACCATTACATAATTAATCACATCTGTTGATAATTTTATGAATAAACAATGTTTAAGTATATAGAATTATACTGTTGTAGGTATGGACAAGGCAAGGCACCTAAGATAGCACCAAAGATAGGGAAACAGTCCTATTTGGTTGCAACCGGATATAGAGGGCATTGCTTCTGTTGTAATCAATTAATCCCCTGAATCCCAAGTTTAGGTAGTTTCAGAATTTTGTACCCAACATGTAAGGGAAAAGACTCAGAAATTCACAGTCTGCAGAAGTTCACAAAAAGCAGTTTTTGGTTCTGTTTTTATTTTCCTCTTCTCTGGGAAAGATAACTTATTAAGGACACCTGGGAGGGGGAGAGCTTTTTTCTTCTCTTTTATTTTCTCCCTGCCAGCTGTTACCATGGAGCCCAGTTGGTAACTTCTTTATCTTGGAAATGTAGCCATCTCTGGAAGCCTCAGCTCAAGGCCAGAGGCCTTGTTCACATATTTTGTGAAAAACTAGTAAGGGGGTGTCTAGCTTAGAAGGGCTGATTTTTCCAGCCAGTGGCCAAGTATAACAGAGCAACACGAAAAGAGGAAGTTTATCTACACTGAACTCTTTTATAAAGACTTTGTTGCTGAAAGTCCTAAAGTCAGCCACGATGAAGACTTCTGGAGAAGGCCATTTCAGATTTTTCTGTGGGCCTGGTACAGAGGGGAAGACGGGGAAGGCGGGGGGTGAGAGCAGTTCTGTGGTTCTGAGAATGAGGAAAAAGAGATATAAAAGAATAATGGGAAAAGGGTTTGGAATTTTCCTGGCAACAAAACGTGAGCAGTAGAACAGGTAGAGCAGATGGGAAGACAGGAGTGAGTATCCCAAAAAGCCTGTGAGGGACATTAAATTCTTAGTAACCTGTTTTTAGTGATGACAAAGCAACTTTAAAGGCCATTTTCATTACAACTTGGATAGGCGTCTGAGGGCACTCCTCAGCTGGTTTGAGCTTTGGGTTAGCTGGTAAGAGGACCTGGTGGGACCCGGTGTGGGCACTGACAGGAGAAGAGAGGAGTGAGTGGGTGGAAGGGTACCTCAGTACCTGCTGCCTCAGCATGGGGGCAATGGTCTGAGAACCAGAGGAGGTTTGGGGATTTGATCTAGTAATTGGAGGGGAGAAATCAGGTTGTTGATGTGAGAGTGACAGCAGAGAATCTGGAGCAGAAGGATCTATTGGAGAAACATATTTCGTGATGTGAGCAAAGGAGGGAAAAGGCCTACACATAGGGGAATTTTCTTCAATCCTTTTGATCACTTGCCGAAGTTGAAATAGTCACACAGAATTTGAGGATCTAGAGACCCCTCTGGGGGCCATCGGTTTTGGTTGTCTAATTGGTAATATGGCCAATGCTGTGAACTGAATTTGATGAGGAGTTTGGGTTCCACCAGGCAGCCCCTGTATGCTCACATCCCCATGACTTACGGAAGAAGACGGCTTTTCCCCCACACAGCCGTTGTTGTTTGTGGCTTTGATAGTCCACCGGGCAAACATAGTAATCTAGGCTAGCCAACCTGCATCAGGCTTGCGTGTTCCTACATCCATAATGTTTGTTTCCATTATCTATGGTACGGGAGAAATTTAATGGAATTTTAGTGGGATCCTCTTCATCAGAGATATCCCAATTGGAAAGACGTATACCCAGCTGACAAATATCTGGGTGGAGAGTTGGCCACCAGGTCCCTAAGGGGGCTGTATGTGAGACAGACCAAACTTCTTGTCTAATTGGATTTGTGATCAGCCATCGCTGCTGAATGGGCTGATGATGGTTAGGACTAGTGGTGGCCAAGGGGAGAGTCTATAGCCTTATCCACATTGCAAATATGCAATTTGAAAGGGTTACCAGTCTTTTCCACTTTCAAGCCAGTGTCTGGACAGGGCACAGGCTTGAGATGAGAATTAGGATCCAGGAAGTGATTCCGTCTACCTTTACCACTGTAGGTTTTATAATTAGCACCTGGTATGGTCCTGTCCAGCGGGGTTCCAGGGATGACACCTGATGTCATCTTATGTAGATGAAGTCTCTTTTTTGATATTGATGTGGAGTCTCCTCTTCACCAGGTTGGTAGGCAGTGGCCAGCTGTTTTGACAGGTATCCCTGAGTTCTTTCAATAGCTTTAAGTTTGTCAAGCAAGGGGGTGTGGAAGGGATCGGTAGGTCTTAGAGTTGTGGTTAGGTCCTTACTGGAGGAGGGGCCCCATAGAGAATTTTATAGGAGGTGAGGTTACACAAAGAAACAGAGGGAGTATTTCTTGCATGAAACAGTGCATAAGGCAGGAGCATAGTCCAATCTTTGATGCCCTCTCTAAGCTTAATTTCGTTAAGGTCTCTTTAATGGTTCTATTAATTTTTTTAACCTGTCCTGAGCTCTGCGGTCTATAAGCACAATGTAACTTCCAATTTATCCCCAGGATCCTGGCTAACCCCTTACTTACCTGGGTCATGAACGCCGGTCCATTATCAGACCCTATTACCTTAGGTAGGCCGTATCATAGAAAAATATCTTTCAGGATTTTCTACCACCATTTGTGCCTTTTTTTTTTGTGGGGAAGGCTTCAATCCATCCTGAAAATATATCTACAAACACTAGGAGATATTGAAGTCCATATCTTGCTGGCTAAATTTCAGTAAAGTCCACTTCCCAGAATTTCCTGGTCTGGTTGCTCATAGGCGCTTTCCTACAGGAAGCTTGGAAGGGTAATTGTTCTATTGACAGAACGGACAGGGTTTTGTTACCCGTTCAGTTATGTCCTTTCGCTGTGAGTCGGTTAGTGGAAAACTCTGTTCTTGATCCTTCAGGAATGCCTGCAGTTTCTTTGGACCAAGGTGTGTGAATTGATGTACATTTTTAACGTAGTGTAGGGCTTTCTGAAATTGCAGGCTTGGCTCAGTGAAGTTGAGGAGTTCAGTGCCAGTGTCGTAAGATGTTATCAAAAGCTTGCTGGTGCTCAGGGGTCCATTGGAATTGGGCATCTCCCTTTAACAGCGGGTATAAAGGAGAAGTTAAGGACACAAACACAGGAATCCATAACCTGCAAAACCCAGTAGTCCCAAGAAACTCTTTGTGTTGTCTGCTGCTGGGGGGGGGGTATCTGCACAACCGTTTGTTTTCTGGGCTCAGTGAGCCAACGTTTACCACCTCTAAGGGAATAGCCCAGGAAGACTACTTCTTGCTGGCAAATTTGGGGTTTTTTGGAAGAAGCTCTATACCCGAGTTGAGCAAGCTTACATAATAGTGCTTGGTTCCCAGACTCACAGTTTTCCTTGGTGTTGGCTGCAGTAGCAGGTCATCCACGTATTGAAGCTGGGTGACTTCGGGGTGCATAGTTCTGAAGTTGTTGACGTCTCTGTGGAGGGCTTCATCAAAGAGAGTGGGGGAGTTTTTGAACCCCTGTGGGAGTCTAGTCCATGTTAGTTTACCATACGTTCCGGTTTCTGGGTCTACCCACTCAAAAGCAAACAGAAACTGACTGTCTTTATGCAGAGGCATGCAAAAGATAGCATCTTTATGTCCATACCATTTCTACTCAGGGTTCAGAGTGATAAGCAGATTGTACAAATTATTTACCGTGGGGTGAATGTCCTGCACTCTGTTGTTGATCTCTCTTAGGTCTTGAACGGGGATAGTCCCCAGTTCCTGGATTTTTTACTGGTAGCAGGGGAGTGTTCCAGGCCGATTGACAGGGCCTTAGGACCCTAAAGCCAGATATTTCTGAATATGGGGCCTTAACCCATCTTTAGCATTTTTGCTCAGAGGATGTTGTTTGACATTGATTGGGGAGGCTGAGGTTTTTAACTCCACTGTTCTTGGAGGTTGTTTCATGGCTAGTCCTAACCCAACAATTTTTGCCCAGGCATCTGGGTAATCTGTTATCCATTTCTGGGGTAGCTTGCCTGTTTGATCATTCTTGGGGTGTGTGAAAATTGGATGTTCATCTTTGACTGACATTTATAAAGCCATGACTATAGGAGTTTTTAATGAAGGATTTAGAAATTTCATTTTGGGGCCTTCGGGGTTAAAAGTTGTTTTGGCCCGGAGCTTACTGAGCAGATCTCTGCCCATCAATGGGGCCAGGCATTCTGGGATTACTAGGAAGGAATGTTGGATTTTTCCTTTCCCCATGTCCATGGTCCTCTTAGTTGACTAAGTCTGATATTTACTGCTGTTAGCCCTTTGAACTAGAGACCTTTTATTTGATAGAGGGCCCAGTGGGGCCTTAAGGGCTGAGTATACTGCTGCTGTATCCACTTCAAAGTTTATGGGGTCCCCTTCACTTCAAAAGTTACCCTGAGCTCGGGGAAGGGATCTGAGCCCCGACATTCTCAGTCAACCTCCAGAGTCAGAAAGGCTGTCTGGCGTGGCTGTCTCTTTCTAGGGCACTTTTTGGCTCAGTGTCCTTTTTCTTTACAGTAGGCACATTGATCTGAGGCCAAGGGTGGCCTCTGGTGGGGACCCAGGTATCGTTTCTTGTCTCCCTGTTTCTTAATTTCTGGCCTATTTATTGTTGTGACCAGGACCTTAGTTAATACCTTCATCTGTCTTTTTCATCTGTCATCCTCCCTTTGCTCCCTTTCGTTCTCTCTGTTTCTCTCTTATAGGATACTTTCTCGGCTACCCTGAGTAAATCTCTCAAAGTCATATCTTGTAATCCATCTAAGTATTGTAACTTTCTTTTAATATCCAGATCAGCTTGCCCAATGAAGGCCATCATGACATATGTCTTTTGATTCTCTGCCTGAAGATCGAAAGGAGTATATCTCCTATACGCCTCCATAATTCTCTCTAAAAACATAGAGGGATATTCATCAGGCCCTTGAATAATCTCTCTTACCTTGGCCAAATTATTTGGTTGGCTAGCGGCCGGTTGGAAACCCACTATTAGGGCCCGGCAATAAGTGGACAGATGCTCCCTACCTTCAAAGGTGTCGGGGTCCCAGTTGGGTCAGTTCAAGGGTAAGCCGGCTTTGATTATGTTGGGAAGTTGTGTTGGTCACCCATCTGGTCCGAGGATATTTTTTTCTAGCTTCCAGAAAGTTTCTCTCTCGTTCCTCTGTCATGAAGAGAATCCCTAGGATTTGTTGGCAGTCATCCCAAGTAGGCAGGTGTGAAAACGCCAGGGAGTTCTTTGAGTTCTTTTAGCCGGGCCAGCTTTCTCCAGGGAAGGAGGGGCTGTGTGTGTGACAAGGGGGAGTCATCTGGTGGGCGCTGGGCCGGCCTAGCTTTCTCCAATGGCGGAGAGGCTGAGTCAGCAGCAAAGGAATCACTTAGAGGTTGTTGGGGGTTGGTGGACGACAGCAGCGGATAAGAAGGGTAGGAGAGTCCAGTAGAGTCTTGAGACTCAGGGAGAACAGAGGTTGGAGGAGGAAGAGCAGAGGGTTTGTGAGATAGAATCATGGTGGAAGGAGTAGGAGTGGGTGCAGAGACAAAGAAAGGCTTCACCCATGTAGGAGGAGATTTGCAGAGGTCCTGCAAAGTTAAGATATATGGCTGTTGATCTGGATGTCTATGTGGCCCCGGTTGAAAGACAGAATCTCTGACGTTTCAAATTAGTGGGAAGTAGATGTTTCTAGGGGCTATCCAACTCCAAAGGTGGGTCATTCTGAGGCACAGAGGGTCTGCCAGGTCCAGCAATTTACTGAAAAAGAAAGATTCTGGGCCTTGCACAGACTTTGGTCCAGTGATCAAGGGTCAGGAAGAGAGGTGTTGAAGTGCTCTGTCCCAAAATGAGAGATACACAAACAGTGAAAGAAATCACACACTACACTGACAAGACAAGACAATAAAGACAGGCAATGGACGTCCAATACTGAGGCCAGGACTGAGTAGCCGGCAAAACCTGATGGGCTGGCAATACTGAATCCGAAGCAAAATATCACTGAGTCAAGGAGACTATTGTTCCTCGATTTCCTGAGTCCTCTGGGGCATCCCCCAGGGACGTGGCCTGTGGCTCTGTGACACGTATGTCAGCCTCTGTCAGAGAGAGCTCACGCTCATCACCAATAGCCATTTTGCCAAGCCCTAACCTGAAACCTAAAACCAAAAAGAGTTCCCTTACTTACCCTGAAAAGAGCCCCTTGGGGATCTTTCATCCGCCGCTGCCGGATCTTGCTCCTGCCTCCAGATGTAAAGGTCGGGCAAGCATCAGAGGAAGAGACCACCAGAGGAATGTCTCAAGCAACAGTGAATGGTTTATTATGGGTCCAGCATTCTGGGGCTCAGAGCTCACTTGAATAGAGCAGAGAGCAATGAGAACAGCTTAAGCAGAGCTTATATGCTTTCCTTGG
The DNA here is from genome assembly GCF_048772815.1 of Callospermophilus lateralis. Classification (NCBI taxonomy): domain Eukaryota; kingdom Metazoa; phylum Chordata; class Mammalia; order Rodentia; family Sciuridae; genus Callospermophilus; species Callospermophilus lateralis. The sequence goes on from NW_027513785.1 coordinate 103,656, forward strand.
AGAGGGCAGGGAGGGAAGTTTATTGATGGGTCAGGGCAAGTGGGTGGTTTGCGTGCAAACGGGTGAGGGTATACATTTGCAGTTTGGCAGTTGGGGACAGCACATTCTGGAAACAAGATTAGCAAACAGTCCTCAAGACTTCAACAGTGTTTTGTTAAGCATACAGAAAAACAGTAAGTAACAAGTACCTATTTTATTAACCTTTCACCAAAGCCTAAATGGAAAGTGAGCATGGATTACTAAACACATCCATATCCAGGTTGCCTAACGCTCTCAAATCAATCCTATTGGTGACTACATATTTGTTTCTTCTTAAGATAATATATTCAACCTCAACCCTGTTGAAAATGACTAATCCTATCACTCACTTTATATTTTCCTTATTTCCTAATGTCTCTATTGATATCTGCTTTCCTACATATTTTCCTCAGTTCATCATTGTGACTGACTCTTCACATGTGCTGACATTTACATTCACTCTTTATCCGAAACCCTATTGCTAAAGAACTTTTGGTCCAAATCCTATACTCACTCTTTTTTCTAACATACCGACTATCTTCCTAATCCTAAAGACTATCCCTTTTTGACTGGATGATCTCTTCGACAAGCAATCATCCAAGGTACAAGGTCCTATGCCATTGTATATTGATTTATCTGAGACATCTGTGCAGAACATAATTCAAAGCTAAGTATCCCAATCAACAGCCCAATGCCCTTCCTGGATTCAAATCTTATCTAGATTTCTGTTTTCAAACTTATATTTCACCAATATATTCTTGTAAATATTGCAAGTTCCCAATACCATTATTCATTAAGCAGAATGATTCCTAACTCAAATAAAACATGTTATTAAGCCTAACCATACATTGTTCCCTCAAACTAACTTTACAGAAGAGCCGAGACAGAGTTTATCTTACAATACAGTAATGTAGGGGATCTTCCACCTGCTGAGAACATCAAAGGACCATGCAGAAATTATACCCTGAAGAAGTTGCAGGCAGCTATGAAGGACCTAAGAGGGGAAAAGTCATATTCCCTGGCAAACAACAGGGTCAGTATGAAGGGATGTGTCTGAATCAGCCTCTCCTTTCGTAATGTAGAGAACTGATGAAACCATGCCTGTGTGGAGAGCTGTTTACAGGTGCCTATGGTTGATATACCATTCTAACTTGTGAAAGTGTCAAAGGAAGTAGGGGCAGCCTCAATTTCATGGGACCTTTCGAAGCAACTGTTAGGACAAAGTGGTGGCCAAGGTAGTGACCTCATTCAGTTCCTAAAGAAAGTGACCTCACCTCTCTTCCTTGGTGATCAAAAAATCTGAAATTGTGATGCAGGAAGCCAGGCACCCAGAGCCAGTCCCAGTCCCAGTCCCAGTGGTCTCACTTGTTTGGATTTACCAAGGACAGAGTCAGTCTTCCTTGGTACCGACTGATATGAGGATTGTCAAATGGCAGAAGAGCTCTGAAGAGGGGCCTTTCCTGAGAAAGCAGGTATTGGTTCACCACTGGCTCCTGACAACTTCACAGTGTTGACCAAGGAGACCAGATCTGAGAAAGGACAGGCCATTTCAGGGGAACATAGTATGGCCCACCAGTTAGAGGACACTCCAGATAGTCACAGACCTACTTGGGTTAAGGAGGTGCCTTTGTGGGTGTTCAGTGAGTTTGTGCTTTTCTCTCATGTTCTGAGAATAGATAGAAAAGGCAGTTTTTTTGGGTTGGAGTGGACTGTTTCTAGTAAGTCGTTTGACAAGGCTAGTGTTTCTAAGTCTTGAGTATCCTACTGTGTCCGTGGTTGTAGACATTAGAAAAGAGAAGGCATCAAAGGATGTGTCCTGTCTAGTAGAAAACTTCCCAGCATTCATCCTGCCTAATTGAAGAATGGACTTTGGTTTGCCTTATGGATGGGCAACACCTACTAAATTCCTAAGTTCCTGTTTTCTTCCTGAATTCTGGCCACTCTCCAGAAGAGTCTCATGGTTTTGTTTCCAAGATATGTACCACCTCCAAGCTCTGAGACATGTCCATATACTTGATAGCTGTAGAGAATGGGAACATCTTAGAAAACTCAGATATCAGTGTGACCCGGAAATTCTCAGTGGAGAAACCCTGCTTTGGTTCATTTGCTTACCTATGGTTCTGTTGTCCTGAATGTCAGGAAGGTCTTTGCCTCAGGCCACCCCTTTGTGAAGCCTGAAGAAAACAGTTTTCAAATGGAAATGAATGGGCATCACCTGTGGATCTTTGCTTAATTGCTTGTAAAAGGATGTGTCTAAATCAGCCTCTTGGCCCTGTATGAGGTTGTGGCTTAGATTCTCAGCACATGATGGATCTAAAGATAGATTGCATGTGTGCAATCAAAACAAAAATGGCCAAAATCTGTCATTGTTGATGAGTCTCTTGCCTTCCTCTGTTAGGATTCTGACCTCTATCAAGTGAGAATAGGGATCCTTTAGGTCAAATGAGTTCTTTGAAGAACTGCAGAGGTGCTTGTGTTTTCTTGTGACTCCAAATCACTTAAAGAATCTATCCCTGAGAGTCAGTAGGCCTCAAATTGGAGAAGCAGGCTTATTGGATCACTCCAGGTTCACAGGAAGGGTGACCATGCCACCCTGACTTTAGGCAAATGAGGGGCAAGAAAGATTATTTCGGACACTCTCTTGGGATGCGTCCCACATGAAAAACTCCAGCCAGAGGTAATGATGAGTGTCTCTCTGGAAGAAGGTGAGGACCATGTGGAAGTGTTTTGGTTTTAATTGTAGTCATTCGTGTGGCAGTTGGAAGAGATGACTGGATCCACCTGGGCTTGAACTCTGGTGTCATTCCCCTTAAACACTCAGTTCTGGATCAATCATCAAAGAAGTATTGCCATGAATTGTGTTAAGAATTTAGGAGGCCATGCATGAGAATCTCCATTGGAAACTGAGATCTAGTCCTAGGGTGGCTTTCCACAGAGCACTGGGAATCTCAGCCAGGATATCAAATTATTTTTTTCTGAAAGACTTGGAAGCCATATTTGCTAGTCAAAACACACATGGACCTCAATTGTAGACCTCAATGGGCCTGGATTCATGTGACTTTTAGGCCACTCTTTGGGAAGCCTTGCCTGTGAGAGTTCTTCAAATTTTTCATTGAAATGAGCTTCCTCACCATTGAATGATTCCTGAATGATTTGAAAGCCATAGTGCTTCCAACTTCATAATTGAAAATTGGCTAGATAAATACCATGAAATTTTTGAAATTCCAATGACCAGGTGGCAATGAAGAACATTTGGATGTCCTGTTGCTGATCACGAGTGTACCAGACAGTGCCTTGATTGACTGGTTTTGATGAAAATGGTGTAGAACAGAGATCTCAATAATTTGGATCCTGCTGAGTAGTGGGCCTAGAGCAGTGGTGAGCAAATGTGTGATAAAACATCTGAGGTGGGGCCATGTGGATCTGCCATTGGCTTCCAAATGGCTTGTGACTGACATGGTGCAGCCAGCAGACCCTTATATGTAAAGGCAACTTGTTATATGGAGAGGTTTCAGTGCAATGTTCAGAATCAGGTTGCTATGGTCAAGGGGGCATCCTATGTGGTATACAAGCCCTGTTGGTGCATTCTCCTGCAGACCCTGATCCACCACACGTGACAGAACTCGCGGCAACACTCTGTCCCAGTTGAACTCCTTGTATTTCGTGAAGCAAATACCAAACTCCGAGTGCAGCAGGAAGAAACATTAGGAAAAGTGGAGGATGATAAAATGGCTTCGCAGTCCATGTGGGGAGACACTTAGCCCCCAGTGGCCACAGTTTACATACAAGAGAGAATTCAGCACTGCTGCTTCATGTTTATTGGAAAATTATAAACCATGTCCTCCAGATCACAGAGATGAAGACGCAGCTTTGATGGTCTCACTGGAAAGGAAGCTAAAGATCCTCACAAAAACATATATTTCAAGTGCCCAACCTAGAGACAGTTTCTCCAGACGTCTTTAGGCAGGCAAATCTCCATGTTTGTAGAGTTTTTACACTGTCCCTTACTTTTGGAAACTCCTCTACAATCTCCAAGGTTGTGAACCCTAAGCATTTTCAATTTCAGATATGTATTCAAAGATTTTCTAACTCTTCTCCTCTAATTGTGTCTTACTTGGGGTGAAGGTAATGTCAAGGCATTGTTCTGAATGAGAGTGGGAAAATTTTTTTGTAGTACACATTTGCATACACATTGATCCATTTTCCAATTTTCCATTCGAAATACTGAATCCCTGACACTAACTCATACCCTACTAGACTCTGACTACTAATCCTAATATGATGGAGAAAAATAAACAAAAAAAATGAAAATACAAGCAGTTCAGAGGAGGCATGGTGTATAGTTGGACTTCCCTCTTGCATGATAAAGGGTCGGTTTTATAAATCTACTCAATTTTTAATTGAAATAGTCCTCCATGTGTTTTTTTTAAAGAGAGAGTTAGAGAGGAGAGAGAGAATTCTATAATATTTATTTTTTTAGTTATCGGCGGACACAACATCTTTGTTTGCACGTGGTGCTGAGAATCGAACCCATGCCGCACGCATGCAAGGCGAGCGCGCTACGACTTGAGCCACATCCCCAGCTCTCTCCATGCGTTTTTAAAGTTAACAAATATGTGAATTCCTCTCTCCCTTTCTCTGTAGCCTACTCAGCACATGTACTTTTTATATGCACATATAGATTCCTACTTGGTATCACACGTATATTTTTATGAGTTGGCTGACTTGGCAGAAACAAATTGTAAGAAGAGATCAGTCCTCTTAAACGCTGTTGGAACTGAAAATCCAAACTATGGGTGAGCTTCCTATTAGAACAATATTATACATAAACCCATGTTTAGTAAAATAAATATTTTTGCATCTGAGGGTGATATATATTACATGATGAATTACGATTGGCATATATATATTGATACTTTTCAATGAATTTTTGTGTTTTTTTGTCTATATATATATATATATATATATATATATATATATATATATATATACATACACTCTACAGATTTTATAAAATATGAAATATATTTTTCTTATATACACTCCGTAAATTCATTCATGTTCATGTATGTGGATTTATAATCAACTTTTCACAAGATTATTCTCAGAAATAATCATCTACCTGAAATACATATTTGTTTCCCAGTGCTGAAAACTAACTTCAATCAATGGTGCTTACAAATCCTAATATTTCTACAGTAACTGACCCAGTTTAACATCAATGCAAGTATATTCCTATGGGACATGATGTCTATTTTGACATTCATTTTAATTCAACACTGGTACATTACTATTTCTTCAGTTTTTGCACATCATAGGTTATATATTTCATTCACAAGTTCAGAAATTTATAGGAATTTGTTTCACTTTTAATCACTTCCTGCTTCAGAACACATGTATTCCTCCATGTTACTTGACTGGTCTTTTCATGAGACTTCTTTCCAAACACATTATTTTCGATTTCCATAATCAATTTTGAAGCTAAACCCACACACTCTTCAAGATAAACCATAACATTAATATTACCATTAGATGTATAAGTGGTTGGAATGAATGTGTGAATATCAATATAAGATTTCCTGTACCTTTTCACATTTCAATTCAATCCATTATTAAAGTTGGAACCAGGTATGCTATTTATTCACAGTATGGTCTATTAATGCATTATCTCTATATTCATAGACACAGTGTACACCTCTTTGTTCCCCCAATACTAATTTATACCTCTTCAAAACATTGCTCCCAAAAATGGTAGAAGAAATAAACATGTCACCTTATCTATTTATCAATATATATATATATATATATATATATATATATATATATATATATATATATATATTTCTTTTTTTATCACAGTAATATTCTGGACACAAAAAACAAAGGTCATACTCATGATTGTATCAAAGCCTAAATGGAAAGTGAGCATGGATTACTAAAAACAACCATATCCAGGTTGCCTAATGCTCTCAAATGTAAATCCTATTGGTGACTACATATTTGTTTCTTTCTAAGATTATATATTCAACTTCAAGCCTGTTGAAAATGTCTAATCCTATCACTCAGTTTATACTTTGCCTGATTTCCTTATATCTCTATTGATATCTGCTTTCCTACATATATTCCCCAGTTCATCATTGTGTCTGACACTTCACATATGCTGATATTTACATTCAATGTCTACCCGAGACCCTATTGCTAAAGAAATTTTGGTCTAAATCCTATACTCACTCTTATTTCTAAACCTACTGACTATCTTCCTAATCCTACTGACTATTGCTTTTTGACTCGATGTTCTCTTCGACAATTAATCATCCAAGGTATAAGGTCCTAAACCATTGTATTTCAATTTGTCGGAGACATATATGCAGAACATAATTCAAACCTAAGAATCCCACTCAAGGACCCAATGCCCTTCTGACTTCGAATCTTACCTAGATTTCTGTTTTCATACTTACATTTCACCTATATATTCTTGTAAATATCACAGGTTCCCAATACCATTATTCATGGGGCAGAGAGATTCCTAACCCAAATCAAACATGTTATTAACCCTAAACATACACTGTTCCCTCAATCTAACTTTACAAAAGAGGAGGGACAGAGTTGGTCTTACAATACAGGAATGTAGGGGATCTTCCACCTTCTGAGAACATCAAAGGTCCATGCAGAAATGATCCCTGGAGAAGATATAGGCAGCTATGAAGGACCTGAGAGAGGAAAAGTCATCTTTTATGGTAAACAACCTGGTCAAGATGAATGGATGTGTCTGAATCAACCTCTATCTTCTAAATGTAGAGAAGATGGACCAAATCAGGCCTGTGTGGAGAGCTCTTCCCAGGTGCCTATGGTTGATATACCATTCTAACTTGTGAAAGTGTGACAGAAAGAAGGGACAGACTCCATCTCATGGGACCCTTAGAAGTTACTGTTAGGACAAAGAGGTTGCCAAGGCAGTGACCTCATTCTGTTCCTGAAGGAAGTGACCTCACTTCACTTCCTTGGTTATGGAACTCTCTGAACTTGGGATCCAGGAAGAGAGGCACCCAGAGCCAGTCGCAGTCCCAGTCCCTGTGGTCTCACTTGTTTCAATTTACCAAGCACAGAGTCAGTCTTTCTTAGTACCAACAGATGTGAGAATGGCCAAATGCCAGGAAAGCTCTGAAGAAAGACCTTTCTGAGAAAGCAGGTATTGGTTCACCGCTGGCTCCTGACAACTGCACAGAGTTGGCCAAGGAGACCAGATTTGAGATACAACAGGCCATTTTGGGGGAATATAGTATGGCCCACCATTCAGAGGACACTCCACAAAAGAGGTGCCTTTGTGGGTGTAGGTGTGTGTATGGTTTTTTCTCAAGTTCTGAGAAGATGTAAGAAAGGCTGTTTGTTTGAATTGGCGTGGACTGTTTCTAGTAAGTCCTTTGACAAGGCGAGTGCTTCTATGTCTGTGTATCCCACTCTGTCCGTGGTTGTAGACATTAGAAAAGAAAATGCATCAATGGATGTGTCCTGTCTAGGAGAAAGCTTCGCAACATTCATCCTGCCTGATTTATTAATGGACTGCAGCTTTCCTTATTGAAGGGAAACACCTGCTATCTTTCAAAGTTTCTGTTTACATCCTGAATTCTGGACACTCTCCAGAATTGCCTCATTGTTTTGTGTCCAAGATATGTACTACCTCCAAGCTATGTGATATGGCTATGTACTGGATAGCTGAAGGGAAAGGCGAGCATCTCAGAAAACTCAGATATCAGTGTGAACAGGAAAGTCTCAGTGGAGAAACCCTGCTTTGTGCGTTTTGTTTACCTATTGTTCTGTTGCCCTGAATTTCAGGAAGGTTTTTGCCTCAGACCACTCCTTTGTGAATATCAATTCAATCCATTATTTAAAGTGGAACCAGCTATACTATTTATTCACAGTATGGTCTATTCATGCATTATCTGTATATTCATAGACACAGGGTACAGCTTTTTGTACAACCAATACTTATGTATATGTCTTCAAAATATTACTCGCAGAAATGGTGAAAGAATTACTCATGTCACCTAATCTACATATACATTTTATCACAGTAATATTCTGGACACAAAATGCAAAGTTCACACTTATTATTGTACTAAAGCCTAAATGGAAAGTGAACATGGATTACTTCCATGTTCAGGTTGCCTAATGCTCTCAAATATCAATCCTATTGGTGACTACATATTTGTTTCTTCCTAAGATTATATATTCAAAATCAACCCTGTTGCAAATATCTAATCATATCACTCACTTTATACTTTGCCTGATTTTGTAATATCTCTTTTTTTATTGTTACGATGAGCCAATTTAGTACTTTTTAAATTTTTTTTTCATCTTTCATACATTTGATTCAAGTGAGTTATGCATTTCCATTTTTACCCCAAATACAGATTGCAGAATCACATCAGTTACACATTCACAATGTTTACATAATGCCATATTAGTGACTGTTGTATTCTGCTGACTTTTCTATCCCCTACTATCCCCCCTCCCCTCCCCTTTCATCTTCCCTCTCTACCTCATCTGTTGTTGTTCCGTTCTCTCCCTTCCCCCCCTTTCCCCTCACAACCTCGTATATGTGATTTCGTATAACGATGAGGGTTCTTTCCGTTTCCATGCAATTTCCCTTCTCTCTCCCTTTCCCTCCCATCACTTGTCTCAGTTTAATGTTAATATTTTCCTCATGCTCTTTCCTTCTGTTCAGTTCTTAATTGCTCTCCTTAAATCAAAGAAGACATTTGGCATTTGTATTTTAAGGATTGGCTAGCTTCACTTAGCATAATCTGCTCTAATGCCATCCATTTCCCTGCAAATTCCATGAATTTGTCATTTTTTAGTGCTGCATAATACTCCATTGTGTATAGATGCCACATTATTTTTTATCCATTCATCTATTGAAGGGCATCTAGGTTGGTTCCACAGTCTGCCTATTGTGAATTGTGCTGCTATGATCATTGATGTGGCGGTATCCCTATAGCATGCTCTTTTATGGTCCTCAGGGAATAGTCCGAGGAGGGCGATAGCTGGGTCAAATGGTGGTTCCATTCCCAGCTTTCCCAGGAATCTCCATACTGCTTTCCATAATGGCCGCACCATTTTTCAGTCCCACCAGCAATGTACAAGTGTACCCTTTTCCCCACATCCTCGCTAGCACATATTATTGTTTGACATCCTAATGGCTGCCAATCTTACTGGAGTGAGATGGTATCTTAGGGTGGTTTTGATTTGCATTTCTCTGACTGCTAGAGAAGGTGAGAATTTTTTCATGTACTTATTAATTGATTGTATGTCTTCTTCTGAGAAGTGTCTGTTCAGGTCCTTGGCCCATTTGTTGATTTTGTAATATCTCTATTGATATCTGCTTTCCTACATATTTTCCACTGTTCATCATTGTGACTGACCCTTCAAGTGTGCTGATATTTACTTTCACACTTTAACCCAAACCCTATTGCTAAAGCACTTTTGTTCCAAATCCTATACTCACTCTTCTTTGTTAACCTACCGAATATCTATCTAATCCTACTTACTATCCCTTTTTGACTGGATGTTCTCTTCGAATTTTAATCATAAAAGGAACAAGGTCCTATGCCATTGTATATCGATTTATCTGAGATATCTGTGCACAACGTAAATCAAAGCTAAGTATCCCAATGAAGGGCCCATTGCCCCTCTGGGCTTCAAAATTACCTAGACTTTCTTTTTTCATTTATATATTTCACCTCTATATTTTTAAAAATATCGCAGGTTCCCAATACCATTATTCATCCAGCAGAATGATTTCTAACCCAAATCAAACATTTTATTAACCCTAACAATACACTGTTCCCTCAATGTAAATTTAAAGAAGAGCAGGGACAGAGTTGGTCTTACAATACAGGAATGTAGGGGATCTTTCACCTGTTGAGAACCACAAGTTCAATGCAGAAATGATCCCTGGAGAATATGTAGTCAGCTATGGAGGACCTGAGAAAGCAAAAGTAATCTTCCATGGCAAAATACCTGGTCAGGATGACGGGATGTGTCTGAATCAGAACCTCTCTTCTCAATGTAGAGGAGATGGACCAAACCAGGCCTGTGTGGAGAGCTATTACCGGGTTCCTATGGTTGATATACCATTCTAACTTGTGAATGTTTCACAGGAAGTAGGGGAAGCCTCCATCTAATGAGATACTTGGAAGCAACTGTTAGGATAAAGTGTTTGCCAAGGAAGTGACCTCATTCAGTTCCTGAAGGAAGTGACCTCACCTTACTCCCTTGGTGATGGAACTCTCTGAACTTAGAATCCTGGAAGCCAGGCACACAGAGCCAGTCCCAGTACCAGTCCCAGTGGGTTCACTTGTTTGGAATTACCAAGGACAGAGTCAGTCTTTCTTTGTACCTACTGATGTTAGAATGGCCAAAAGCCAAGAGAGCTCTGAATAGGGGCCTTTCCTGAAAAAGCAGATAGTGGCCAACCGCTGGCTCCTGACAACTTCATAGAGATGGCCAAGGAGACCATATCTGAGACAGGACAGGACATTTCGGGGGAACATTGTGTGGCCCACCAGTCAGAGGACACTCCATAGAGTCACAGACCTACTTAGGGTAAAAAGGTGCCTTTGTGGGTGTGGTTGTGAGTTTGTGATTTTGTCTCATGTTGTGAGAATAGGAAAAAAAGGTGGTTTGTTTGGTTTGGAGTGAACTGTTTCTCGTAAGTCGTTTGAAAAGGAGAGTGTTTCTATGTCTGTGTATCCCATGGTGTCCGTGGTTGTAGACATTAGAAAAGAGAGTGCATCAATGGATGTGTCCTGTCTAGTAGAAAACTTCCCATTTCATCCTGCCCAATTTATGAATGGTTTGCGGCTTTACTTAAAGATGGGCATAACCTAAAACATTCCTAATTTCCAGGTTTATTCATGAACTCTGTTCACTCTCCAGAATAGGATCATGGTTTTGTGTCCAACATATATACCACCTCCAAGCTCTGTGACATGGCCATGTACTGGATAGCTGAAGGGAATGGCGAGCATCTCAAAAAACTCAGATATCAGTGTGACCAGGAAAATCTCAGTGGAAAAACCCTGCTTTGGGCATTTTGCTTATATATTGTTCTGATGAACTGAATGTCAGGAAGTTCTTGCTCTGGCCACCCCTTTGTGAAGCCTGAAGTAAACAGTTTTCAAATGGAAATGATTGGGCATCACCTGTGGCTCTTTGCTTAATTGCTTTGGAAACGGATGTGTCTGAATTAGCATCTTGGCCCTGTGTGAGGTTGTGGCTTAGATTCTCAGCACCAGATGGATCTAAAGAAAGATCCCATGTGTGCATCCAAAACCAAAATGGCAAATACACCAGTCATTGTGGATAAAGTCTCGCTTTCCTCTGTGAGGTTCCTGACCTCTATCAAGTGAGAATAGGGATCCTTTGTGTCAATTGAGTTCTTCAAAGCCCTGCAAAGGTGCTTGGGTTTTCTCATGACTCTAATTTACATAAAGAATCTATACCTCTAACTCAGTAGCCCTCAAATTGAAGAAGCGGTGCAGTATTAACGGCATGCCTATTTGATCACTCCGGGTTCACAGGAAGTATGTCCAGGCCACCCTGACTTTAGGCAAATGAGGGGCAAGGGAGCTTATTTTGGACACTGTCTTGGAATGTGCCCCTCATGGAAACCTCCAGCCAGAGGTTATGATGAGTATCTATATGGAAAAAGATGAGGGCCATGTGGGAGTGTTTTGGTTTAATTGTGGTCATTATGTGGCTGTTAAAGGAGATGCCTGGGTCCACATGGGCTTGAACTCTGGTGTGATTACACTTAGAGAGTGCATTCTGGATCTGATCTCAGAGAACTTGTGCCATGAATTGTGTTGGGATTCTAGGAGGGCACGCATGAGAGTCTCCCTTGGAAACTGAGATCTAGGCCCAGGGTGGCTTTCCACAGAGCACTGGGAATCTCAGCCAGGATACCACATGATTTTTTTTTCTGAAAGACTTGGTAGGCATAGGTGACAGTCAAAACACACATGGACCTCACATTGTAGACCTCAATGGGTCTGATTTCATGTGACTTTTTGGCCACTCCCTGGGAAGCCTTGTCTTTAACAGTTCTACAGAGCATTCATCGAAATGAGGTTTCTCATCATTTAATGGTTCCTGTACAAATTGAAATCCACAGTGCCTCCATGTTCATCCGTGAAAAATGGCTAGATAAATACAATAAAATTATTGAAATTTCCATGACCAGGTGGCACTGGAGAAAATTTGGAAAACCGGTTGCTGATCATGAGTATACCAGACAGTGCCTTGATTGACTAGGTTTCATCAAAATGGTGTATAACAGAGATGCCAGTAAATTGGAGCCTGCTGAGTAGTGGGCCTAGATCAGAGGAGGGGAGGTGTGTGATAAAACATCTGTGGTGGGGCCATGTTGATCTTCCATTGGCTTCCAAATGCCTTGTGACTGACATGGTGCAGCCAGCAGACCCTTATATGTAATGGTATCTTGTTATATAGAGAGGTTTCAGGGCAATGTTGAGAATTATGTTGCTGTGGTCAAGGGGAAAAGCTATGTGGAATAGAAGCATTGTTGGTATATTCTCTTGCAGACCCTGACCCACCACACGTGACAGAACTCCCTCAAGCACTGTGTCCCAGGTGATCTTTTTTTTACTTCATAAGCAAATACAGCAGCAAGAAACACCATGAAAATTGGAGGATGAACAAATGGCTTCACAGTCCACACAGGGAGACACTTAGAACCCAGTGGCCACAGTTTACCTACAAAGATCAAATTCAGGACTGGTGTCTCATGTTAATTGGAAAATAAGAAACTATGTTTTACAGGTCACATAGGTGCAGACCCAGCTTTGATTATCTCAGTACAAAGGAAGCTAAAGCTCCTCATAACAACATATGTTTCAAGTGCCCAACCTCAGAGGAAATTTCTCAAGAAGTCTTTAGGCCAGCAGAGCTCCATGTTTATGGAGTGTTCACCCTGTCCCTTACTTTTGGAAACTCCTGTACCACCTTCAAGGTAGTGAACTTCTTAGCATATTACATTCCAGAGAAGTATTCACTGATTTTCTAATTCTTCTCCTCTAATTATGTCTTACTTGGGGCGAAGATAATGTCAAGCCATTGTTCTGGAGGAGTGGGAAGATTTTGTGTGGCACATATTTGCATACACATTGGATACATTTTCCAATTTTCCATTCGAAATACTGAATCCCTGACTCTAACCCCTACCATACTAGACTCTGACTACTAATCGTAATATGATAGAGAATAATAACCAAAACAGAATAGAAATACAAGCAGTTCAGAGGAGGCATGGTGTATAGTTGGAATTGCCTTTTGCATTATATAGGGTAGGAGTTATAAATCTAGTCATTTTTTTTTGTTGAAATAGTTCTCCGTGTGTTTTGAAAGTTAACAAATATGTGAATTCCTGTCTCCTTTTCTCTGTAGCCTATTCAGCACATGTAATTTTATATGCACATATAGAATTGTACCTGGTATCACACGTACATTTTTGTGAGGTGACTGACTTGGCAAATACAAATTGTGAGAAGAGATCACTCCTCCTAAATGGTGTTGGAACTGAAAATTCAAACTATGGGTAAGCCTCCTAGTTGAACAACATTATACATAAATCCATGTTCAGTATATGAATATTTTTGGGTCTGTGGATGATATGTATTTCATGATGAATTTTGATTGGCATATATATTGCTAGTTTTTAATGTCTGTGTGTGTGTGTGTGTGTATATATATATATATATATATATATATATATATATATATATATACTCTCCAGATTTTTCAAAATATGAAATATTTGTGTCTTATTTTGCACTCCCTAAATTCATTCATATTCATGTATGTGGATTTATAATCCAATTTTTAAAAAATTATTCTCAGAAATATTCATTCACCTGAAATACATATTTTTTCCTAGTACTGAAACAGTTTTCAGTAAATGGTGCATCCAAATCCTAATATTTCGGCATTGCAAGATGGCTGTGAAGACAGTGTATCACACCCAGTGTACCCTGCCACTGCGCAAGTGAATAACGAGTTTGAGCAATGAAAAACTATCTTGTTAGGATCTTACAGGAAAATGGGTGTTTACCGAAACCTAGAAGAATGATTTCCACCACCGAGGTCCGGTAATTGAGTCTCAAACACAAGCCACTTGTGCAACTGGAGATCCATTCTGATTGATCCGCGTGACCTGCCCTGTGTCTACAAATGGTGAGGCACCACCGAGAAGCGACCAGCAAGCAGGGAGAAACGTTGCTGCGGATTCTGTGGAATCCTGCTGGCTGAGCATCCACTGAGCCCCCAGCTGAATTCGGGATTTCAGACGGGGATGTTAGCAGTACATTTCTATGCCCCAAAGCAGAAACTCCACAAAGGAAACCAACAGCCACCATCTTGGAGAGCTGAAGTAACCACCACCACTCCCTGACAGATTGCAAGAATAAAACAGGTGTGTGTTTCTCAGCTCATCTCACATACAGAGGGGAATTCGCATAAAATATCTCCTAGGCTTTTGGGGGAGGAATAATCAGAGCAAGTCTGCATAAAAACTGGGGGAAAACTAGAGGCACCTGACCTTCATCTCCCCTTCCCATCAGCGGCAAAAATGAAACTTGTCTAGCCAGTGCGGGGCGATGGGCAAGCGAAAAAAATTAAAACAATAGAGTTCCAGGGTTCCCAATATACACCCTCCCCACCCAACAAACGGCAGACCCAGAGAACAGTTTGAGCTGCCGAGAAGCATCACTCAGGAGAAATCTGGTCTAGCAGGAGAAATCAGGACTAGCAGGATAAACCAGGGGACTAGAGGCCAGGCCCTCCTGACTGGCTGGCTGGAGAACGCCGGCCCACTGCCAGTGTGACTGGGCAACTGGAGACCACCTTCCTGCTGGCGCCAGCCCACCTGCTGACGCTATGTCTTGACGGCTGGAGAACGCGCGCCTGCCGGCGACCGAACGCGCAACTGTGTGGCTAGAGATCACCCACCAGCTGAAGACAGACCACAAGCTGCCCGCGCTACTGGGTGGCTGGAGACTGCCGGCCTGCCAGCGACCGGGAGCTGAAACCAACCAGAGACAATCCAGTCCACCCACCCAATTCGGACACTCCGGCAAGGAGCCTGGGGCCCACCACAGCAGAGAGGTGACATCACTGGAGCTCGGCCGTCAGAATTCCTTAACAGCGGAATCCACTTAAGCAGGCATAGTCTACCAACACAAAGGAGAGAAAACAGAGATATATAAACCCATAACAAATCTATAGAAGAGAGCAGAAACACAGCAATCAAATAGAGCTGGAAAATGACGTGAACATCATGAAAAAACAAGGGAAAACAAGGTGTACAAACAATGAAGGACAACTTAATACTACAGGAGAACCTAGAAGCATCAGAAACAGGGATAGGGAAAAAACTTAAGTCATACCTAACTCAGATGGAAAGGAATAAGAGAGAAGACATGAGGCAGCAAGTCTAAGGATAAAAGTATATTTTGAAAATGAATTAAACAAACAAATTCAAATGGCAAAGAACAAGCTTTACCAGGAGATAGAGATCTTTTAAAAAATCATACAGTAATTCTAGAAATGCAGGAAACTATAAACCAAATTAAAAACTCAAACAAGAATATTACAAATAGACTAGATCAAGTAGAAGTCAGAACATCAGATAATGAAGACAAAGTTTGTCAACTTGAAAAGAATATAGTCAACACAGAAAACATGCTTAAATCCCATGAGCAACTATTCAAGAGATATGGGATGTCATAAAAAAAACAAAATTGGGAGTCATCGGGATAGAAGAAGGCATAGAAATTCAAACCGAATGAATGAACAACATATTAAATGAAATAATTCTAGAAAACTTCCAAGAGATGAAAGATGGAATGGATTGCCATATCCTGGAAGCCTACAGGACCTCAAACATTCAAAACCATAATAGACAAACTCCAAGACATATAATTATGAAGATAGCCAACATACAGAACAAGGAGAGAATATTAAAAGCTACGAAAGAAAGTAGGCAGATAACATTCAGGGGTAAACCAATAAGGTTAACAATTGATTTTTCATCACAGACATTGAAAGCGAGAAGATCTTTGAACAATGTATTTCAAACACTGAAAAATAATGGATTCCAACCAAGAATACTGTATCCAACAAAATTAAGCTTCAGATTTGACAATGAAATTAAGTCCTTCCTGATAAATAAAAGCTAAAAGAATTCGCAGACAGAACACCAGCACTGCAAAGCATTTTGAGCAAAATACTACAAGAAGAGGAATTGAAAAATAGTGCCCAAAACTAACAGCGGGAGGTATCTCAGTAAAGGGGTAAGAAAAAAACCAAAAAGTAAAAACTACCCAAATTAAAATAAATAAATAAATAAACATGACTGGAAGTACAAATCATATTTCAATTGTAACCTTAAATGTTAAAAATCTAAACTCACCAATCAAGAGACATAGGCTAGTAACCTGGATCAAAAAAATAAATCCAACAATATGCTGCCTTCGAGAGACTCATATGAAAGGTAAAGACATACACAGGCTGAAAGTGAAAGGTTGGGAAAAATCATACCACTCATATGGCCCTCGGAAGCAAGCAGGAGTGGCCATACTCATATCATATAAAATCAACTTCAAACCTACATTAATCAAAAGGGATAAAGTAGGACACTATATATTGTTAAAAGGAACCATCCACCAACAAGACATAACAATTATCAATTGGTATGCACCAAACAATTGAGCTGCAATGCTCATAAAACAAACTCGCCTCAAGTTCAAGAGTCAAATAGACTACAACACAATAATTATGGGTGACTTCAACACACCGCTCTCGCCATTAGACAGATCCTCTATAAAAAACTGAATAAAGAAACTATAGAATTCAACAGCACAATCAATAACCTTGACGTAACCGACATATATAGAATACATCAACCATCATCAAGTGGATACACTTTATTCTCAGCAGCACATGGATCCTACTCCAAGTTAGACCATATATTATGCCATTGGGCAACTCTTAGTAAATATAAAGGCGTGGAGAAATTACCATGCACCATATCTGATCATAATGGAATGAAACTGGAAATCAATGATAAAAGAAGGAAGGAAAAATCCTACATCACATGGAAAATGAACAATATTCTACTGAATGATCAATGGGTTACAGAAGACATAAAGGAGGAGATAAAAATATTTTTAGAATCAAATGACAATACAGACACATCGTACTGGAATCTATGGGACACAAAGAAGGCAGTTTTAAGAGCGAAATTCATTTCTTGGAGTTCTTTCCTCAAAAAAAGAATAAAACAACAAATAAATAAACTCACAGTACACATCAAAAACCTAGAAAAGGAAGAGCAAAACAACAGCAAATGTAGTAGAAGACAAGAAATAATTAAAATTAGAGCAGAAATCAACGAAATTGAAACAAAAAAAAACATTGAAAAAATTGATAAAACTAAAAGTTGGTTCTTTGAAAAAATAAATAAGATTTACAGGCCCTTAGCCATGCTAAGGATGAGAAGAAGAGAGACAACTGAAATTACTAACATATGGAATGAAAAAGACAATATCACAACAGACAGTACACAAATACAGAAGATAATTAGAAAGTATTTTGAAACCCTATATTCCAATAAAATAGAAGATAGTTAAAATATCGACAAATTTCTTAAGTCATACGATCTGCCCAGATTCAGTCAGGAAGACACACACAATTTAAACAGACCAAAAACAAAGGAAGAAATAGAAGAAGCCATCAAAATACTACCAACCAAAAAAAGCCCTGGACCTGATGGGTATAGAGCAGAGTTCAAAAAAACCTTCAAAGAAGAATTAGTACCAATACTTTTCAAGCTATATCAAGAAATAGAAAAATAAGGAGCTCTTCCAAATTCATTCTCGGAGTCCAAAATCACCCTGATCCCAAAACCAGACAAAGACACTTCAAAAAAGAAAACTACAACCAATATCTCTAATGAACTTGGATGCAAAAATTCTCAATGAAATCCGTGTGAATTGAATCCAAAAGCATATCAAAATAGTTGTGCACCATGATCAAGTAGGATTCTTCCCTGGAATGCAAGGCTGGTTCAATATACGGAAATCAATAAATGCTATTCACCACATCAATAGACTTAAGGACAAGAACCATATGATCATCTCGATAGATGTAGTAAAAACATTCGACACAGTTCAGCATCCCTTTATGTTCAAAACACTAGAAAAACTAGAAATAACAGGAACTTACCTCAACATTGTAAAAGCTATATATGCTAAACCTCAGGCTAGGATCATCCTAAATGGAGAAAACTGAAGGCATTCCCTCTGAAATCTGGAACAAGACAGGGATGCCCTCTATCACCACTTCTATTCAATTTAGTTCTTGAAATACTAGCCAGAGAAATTAGACAGACAAAAGAAATTAAAGGCATAAAAATAGGAAAAGAAGAACTTGAATTATCGCTATTTGTGGATGACATGGTAATATATTTAACAGACCCAAAAGGGTCTACAAAGAAACTGCTAGAGTTAATAAATGAAGGATATAAAACCAACACGCATTAATCAAAGGCATTCCTGTATATCAGCAACAAAACTTCTGAAATTGAAATGAGGAAAACCACTCCATTCACAATATCCTCAAAGAAAATAAGATACTTGGAAATCAACCTAACAAAAGAGGTGAAAACCACAGAACCCTAAAGAGAGAGATAGAAAAAGATCTTAGAAGATGGAAAAATGTACCCTGTTCATGGATAGGCAGAACTAAATTCATCAAAATGGCGAAATTACCCAAAGTTCTATACAGGTTTAACGCAATGCCAATCAAAATCCCAATGGCATTTCTTGTAGAAATGATAAAGCAATCATGAAATTCATATAGAAAAACAAAAGACACAGAATAGCAAAAGAAATTCTAAGCAGGAAGTGTGAATCGGGAGGCATAGCGATACCAGAGTTCAAACTTTACTACAAAGCAATAGTAACAAAAACAGTGTGGTACTGGTACGAAAACAGGCAGGTGGACAAATGGTATAGAATGGAGGACAGAGAAACCAATCCACAAAATTACAACTTTCTTATATTTGATAAAGTGGCTATAAACATGCAATGGATGAAGGATAGCATCTTCAACAAATGGTGCAGGGAAAATTAGAAATCCATATGCAACAAAATGAAACTGAATCCCGTTTTCTCACCATGCACAAAAGTTAAATCAAAATAGATCAAGGAGCTAGATATCAAATCAGAGACACTGCGTCTCATAGAAGAAAAAGTTGGCTACGATCTATATACTGTGGGGTCAGGCTCCAAATTCTTTAATAAGACATCAATAGCCCAAGAGTTAATAACAAGAAAAAAACAAATGGGACTTACTTAAACTAAAAAGTTTTTTTCTCAAGAAGAGAAACAATAAGAGAGGTAAATAGAGAGCCTACATCCTGGGAACAAATTTTTACCCCTCACACTTCCGATAGAGCCCTAATATGCAGAATATACAAAGAACTCAAAATATTAAACAATAAGATAACAAATAACCCAATCAACAAATGGGCCGAGGACCTAATCAGACACTTCACAGAGGAGGACATACAATCAATCAACAAGTACATGAAAAAATGCTCACCATCTCTAGCAGTCTGAGAAATGCAAATCAAAACCACCTTAAGATACCATCTTACTCCAGTAAGATGAGCAGCCATTATGAAGTCAAACAACAATAAGTGTTGGCGAGGATGTGGGGAAAAGTGTACACTTGTACACTGCTGGTGGGACTGCAAATTGGTGAGGCCAATTTTGAAAGAAGTATGGATATTCCTGGGAAAGCTGGAAATGGATCCACCATTTGACCCAGCTATCACCCTTCTTGGACTGTTCCCTGAGGATCTTAAAAGAGCGTACTATAGGGATACTGCCACATCAATGATCATAGCGGCACAATTCACAATAGCTAGACTGTGGAACCAACTTAGATGCCCTTCAATAGATTAATGGATAAAAAAAATGTGGCATCTATACACAATGGAGTATTACACAGCACAAAAATGACAAAATCATAGAATTTGCAGGGAAATGGATGGCATTAGAGCATATTATGTTAAGCGAAGCTAACCAGTCCTTAAAAAATAAATGCCAAATGTCTTCTCTGATATAAAGAGAGCAAATAAGAGCAGAACAGGGAGGAAGAGCATGAGGAAAATATTAACATTAAACAAAGACGAATGGGGGGAGAGAAAGGGAGATAGAAGGGAAAGCTTATGAAAATTGTAGGAGACCCTCAATGTTACACAAAATCGCATATAAAATGTTGTGAGGGGAAGTGGGGGGGGGAAACAATGGAGAGAATTGAACCATAGCAGATGAGGTAGAGAGGGAAGATGGGAGGGGAGGAGAGGGTGGATAGTAGGGGATAGGAAAGGTAGCAGAATACAACAGTCACTAATATGCCATTATGTAAAAGTGTGAATGTGTAACCGATGTGATTCTACAATTCGTATTTGGGGAAAAAATGGGAGTTCATAACCCAATTGAGTCAAATGTATGAAAGATGATATATCTTGAGCTTTGTAATGTTTTGAACAACCAATAAAAATAAATAAATAAATAAATAAAGGTTTAAAATTTAGTGGGAAGAAATCAGCTAAAAATGGATTCAGATGTATTCATTTTGCTATGCAGAAACTTTGTTTTGTGTAGTTGTAAATATCACAAATTTATTTTACCAGAAAATGCACATAAATTGAGATGAAAGGATAATTCACCTATCTTCATGAAAAATTCATAGCATTTTCTACACTTTTCATACTTCATTTTTTTCGTGAATATTTTGACATGGACAAGGTCTAGTCTTAGGCTATTCTTCCAGAATACTACCTCATCTGACAAGTTCGTACAATGTGTTGGATTGTTCTTTTCATCTTTTATTTAATAGTTTCTAGCTGATAATGTGTATTTTTCTTATCTTTATTTGGACATTATCTTTGCATTTTATGTTTTACTGGGGAAGAGACTCATCAAAAGCTCTTTATTATATGTATCAACAATCAAACATTTAGAGCATGCAATTATTCTTAATTTTGCATGAAAATAAATTTGTACCATTTTTCTTATAAAGATGTTGTATTATTAATAATGTCCCTACTGTAATAAGTAACTACTTACAAGAAGAATTAAACAATTGACTTTATATCAATTATGAACATGAAAAGTACTAAAATAAGTATTTGGCAATTAATACACAATTGATAGAAATAGAAATCACAAGAACGCCATTTAAAATGTCAGTGCATATAGTCCTTAAATAATAGGTTGTTCAAATAAAATTTCTCTAATTCATAAGATTTATTATGCCATATTACAGCTTAATGTGATATAAAACCTTAAATTATCAGTATTGATAAATAAGAATGATACCTTTTTACTTAAATATGTTTATTTGATTTTCACTGTAAGATGTTAATTATGGAAGAATTGAGAATTAAGAAAGACTTGGTCTATATTATTTCTAACAGGAAAATCAAAGTACTTTTAAATATATATGTATATATATATAATATATGTAATGCATATGCATGAATATAGATACATATGTGTAATAAATGTATTGTAATATATCTATCAGGTGATTATAATTTTTAGATTTTCTCAAGAAAAAGAATGACTATAAAAAACAGTCTTAAACTTAAATTTCATAGCATACTACTGTTTGTAATGACATGAGAGAAAAATTGATATGGAGGGGAAACGAAAAAGGAAGGGAGAGAAGGGGGAAAATGGGGAAGAAAGTGAGTAAAGAAGAGGGACATGAGTGTATGATGTTAAGATAAAAGTGGAGGGGCTGGGTTTGTGGCTCAGTGGTAACATGCTTTTCTAGCATGTGTAAGGCACATGGTTCTAGTCTCAGCACCACATACAAATAAACAAAATGAAGGTCAATCAACAACTGAAAAAATAAAAAATAAAAAAGAAGAAATATTATGAAAATTCCAAGCTTTGATGAATGTTAAATAAAAAAAATTATGTTACATAGCCTTATGTAATTTTAGACTATCCAAAATAGTCACTAAATGTTAGATTATTAGTGCTATAACTAAAAATCCATTGATCTTTCCTCTACATTCTGTGGCATGCTAGTGCTAAAATAAATTGTATTATTAATCCCCCCCCAAAATCCTAATATTTCTACAGTAACTGACCCAGTTGAACATCAATGCAAGTAGACATGATGTGCATTTTGACGTTCATTTTTATTCAACACTGGTACATTACTATTTTTTCAGTTTATGCACATCATAGCATATATGTCTCATCAAAATTTCGCAAATTTATAGGCATTTGTTTCACTTTCAATCACTTCCTGCTTGAGAACACATGTATTCCTCCATGTTTCTTGACTGCTCTTTTCATGAGACTTCTTTCCAAACACATTATTTTCAATTTCCATTATCACATTTGAAGCAAAACTCACAAACCCGTCACAATAAACCATAACACTAATATTACCATTAGATGTGTAACTGGTTGGAATGAATGGTTCTATATCAATATAAGATTTCTTACTTAGTTTCAGATATCAATTCAATCCATTATTTAAAGTGGAACCAGTTATATTATTTATTCACAGTACAGTCTATTCACGAATTATCTCTATATTCATAGACACAGGTACACCTCTTTGTACCCCCAATACTAATTTATACGTCCTCAAAATATAGCTCCCAGAAATGGTGGAAGAAATACTCATGTCACCTGATCTACATATACATTTTATCACAGTAATATTCTGGACACAAAAAGCAAAGGTCACACTTATGATTGTACAAACCCTAAATGGAAAGTGAACATGGATTACTAAAAACATCCATGTCCAGGTTGCCTAATGCTCTCAAATGAAAATCCTATTGGTGACTACATATTTGTTTCTTCCAAAGATTATATATTCAAACTCAACCATGTTGAAAATGTCTAATCCTGTCACTCACTTTATACTTTGCCTGATTTTGTAATGTCTCTATTGATATCTGCTTTCCTACATATTTTCCCCAGTTAATCATTGTGACTTCCTCGTCACATGTGCTGATATTTACATTCACTCTCTTAGCGATACCCTACTTCTAAAGAACTTTTGTTCCAAATCCTACACTCATTCTTCTTCCTAAACCTACCGACTATCTTCCTAATCCTACCCACTATCACTTTTTGACTGGATGTTCTCTTCTACATTCAATCATCCAAGGTGAAAGGTCCTATGCCATTTTATATCGATTTATCTGAAACATCTGTGCAGAATGTAATTCAACGCTAAGTATCCCAATCAAGGGACAAATGACCTTCTGGGCTTCAAATCTTACTTAGATTTCTGTTTTCGTACATATATTTCACCTCTATATTCTTGTAAATATCACAGGTTCCCAATACCATTATTCATGCAGCAGAATGGTTCCTAACCCATATCGAACATGTTAATAACACTAATCATACACTGTTCCCTCAATCTAACTTTGCTGAAGAGCAGCGACAGTGTTGGTCTTACAATACAAGAATGTATGGGATCTTCCACCTGCTGAGAACATCAAAGGTACGTGCAGAAATGATCTCTGGAGAAGATGTAGGCAGCTTTGAAGGACCTGAGAGAGCAAAAGACATCTCCATGGCAAACAACCTGGAAGGATGAAGGAATGTGTCTGAATCAGCCTCACTCTTCTTAATGTAGAGTAGACCAAACCAGGCCTGTGTGGAAAGCTCTTCCCAGGTGCGTATGGTTGATATACCATTCTAACATATGAAATTGTCTCAGGAAGTAGGGGCAGCCTCCATCTCATGGAACCCTTGGAAGCAACTGTTAGGACAAAGTGGTAGCCAAGGCAGTGACCTCATTCAGTTCCTGAAAGAAGTGACCACACCTCACTTCCTTGGTGATGAAAGTCTCTGAACTTGGGATCCAGGAAGCCAGGCACCCAGAGCCATTACCAATCCCAGTCCCAGTGGTCTCACTTGTTTGAATTTACCAAAGACAGAGTCAGTCTTTCTTCTTACCTGTTAAGGTCTGTAAACAAGTCAGATTGGCACCTGTTATTTTGATGGAGAAATGTTAGAGTCTGTAAACAAGTCTGGATGGTGCCTGGCAAAATGCCAGAGGGAGTGGTTTGTGAAGTAACAAAAGCGAGCCATTAAGTGTGAAGATTCCTTATTGGTTGACTGCTGTATCTATTTTATGCTAATGAGATAGGCTGTGTAAAATGTATAAATATCGCTCAGATCTTACAATAAACGGCTCTCATTCCTGCTGCATCAACATTCACAAGTTATTCGTCACCCCCCAGGTTATTCT
The DNA here is from genome assembly GCF_048772815.1 of Callospermophilus lateralis. Classification (NCBI taxonomy): domain Eukaryota; kingdom Metazoa; phylum Chordata; class Mammalia; order Rodentia; family Sciuridae; genus Callospermophilus; species Callospermophilus lateralis. The sequence goes on from NW_027513785.1 coordinate 128,061, forward strand.
GCTGCAGCGGGACTGCGGCAGATGGTGGCCCGTTACGGGGAGCCCTGGGACACTCACGGGTAAGGGTCGAAAAAAGCTTTCTGTCCATAGATAGGACGGGAGCAATCTGCTCGTCCCTAGGCAGATAGGGCGATAGGAAAAATGACCATTTCGAGAAAATGGAGAAGATTGATGCAGTATGTTTGTGTCTTGTTTTGTCTTGAAATGTTGTATTGTCTTTGTGATGAAAATATGGAAGGGGTGAGAAGTAAATTGATAAGAGAAAAAGGCACCCCAGTGGAACCAAGAATAGTTAGGGCATGTGTTGATAAAAGCCCAGAAACTCTAGTCAGAAAGAAAAAGAAAGTTCAGAAGAAGAAGGATTATCAGGAAAAAAGTTGCAGCAAAAGGCTATTACTGAATACTTTTCGATACTGGAGGGTGCGTGAAATGACAAGGCGGCTGCCACCTGTCCAAGCCGATCATGGCGCAGTAAGAATTTTCCAAGAGGCAGTTGAGGGCTCTTCCCCGCCCCCCTGCCCGGGGGAGCGGATCACCACTGTGAGCCCAAATCTAGACCTGACCTGGAGGCACAGTCTCGCAGGCTTTTGCTCCCTGTGCCCGGAAGAAGTTTGAGCCCAGGACTCTCCCTGGGGCCATCTGGGGCTGCCCAGGATGCTACAGCTGGCAGAAGATGCCACTAGCATCCCTGAAGTTTGATCATTTCCAAGGCCAGTAACTACAATGGGTCTCCCACACCTGCAGGCTGATGAGTAATGAGTACTATTAAGGCTTATTTCAAATGTAAAAAACCTTGAGATAATGTACTAAAATTGTTCAGAAGGTTGTTTTCTTAGTGAAATGCTACAGGATTTTCTTTAGCCATCCGGAGTTCCTGCCTTCGTCCAAGTGCCGGTGAAAACAAAGGTGGAAGAATTTACAATGTTGCTGAGAACTGGAGGAAACTTCGGCTGAGAACCCGAGGAGACTTCGGAGCTATCGCTGTTTCTGCTACTACAACTTAAGCTAGCTGCCTGGAGAACTTACCTGGACTGTGATTTACCTGAACTCTGAGTTAATCTATTGAGACACTGCTTTATCTGGACTGAGACAACAGACTGTAATCTACAACAACTTGTAACTCGGTATCTTTGCTAACGGTGTCATTGCTGGTATAAGTTTTCCAAGGGCTTCTTGCATGGAGCCATCAATTGGATTGGTATTGTAACATTTTGTATCCTCCCTTTCTGTTTCTAGCAGGTTATTTATGGTGTTTCTGTAAAAAACACTATGGTCCTTATTTAAATTAAACAAAAGGGGGAAATGTTAACGTCTGTAAACAAGTCAGATTGGCACCTGTTATTTTGGCAGAGAAATGTTAGAGCCTGTAAAGAAGTCTGGATGGCGCCTGGCAAAATGCCAGAGGGAGTGGTTTGTGAAGTAACAAAAGCGAGCCATTAAGTGTGGAGATTCCTTATTGTTTGACTGCTGTATCTATTTCATGCTAATTAGATAGGCTGTGTAAAATGTATAAATACCGCTCTTATTCAACAATAAACGGCTTCCAGGCCTGCTGCATCAGTCTACACAAGTTGTTCTTCACCCCCCCGGTTATTTTGCCCAGCCAGCCGGGCTACGGCACTTACCTACTGATGTGAGGATGGCCAAATGCCAGGGAAGCTCTGAAGATGGTTCTTTCCTGATAAAGCAGGTATTGGCTCACCGCTGACTCCTGACTACTTCAAGAGTTGGCAAAGGAAAGCAGATTTGAGACAGAACAAGCAATTTTGGGGAACATAGTATGGCCCACCAGTCAGAGGACACTCTGGATAGTCACAGACCAACTTGGAGGAAAGTGTTGCCTTTGTGGGTGTGGTTGTGGTTTTGTGTATCCCACTGTGTCTGTGGTTATAGACATTAGAAAAGAGAATGCATCAATGGATGTGTTCTGTCTAGTAGAAAGTTTCTCAGCATTCATCCTGCCAAATTTATGAATGGACTACGACTTTCCTTATGAATGGGCAATACCTGCTATCTTCCTAAGTTCCTGTTTTCTTCCTGAATTCTGGCCACTCTCAAGAATAGGCTCATGGTTTTGTGTAAAAGATATGTACCACCTCCAAACTCTGTAACATGGCCTTGTACTGGATAGATGAAGGGAATGGAGAGGAACTCAGAAAACTCAGATATCAGTGTGACCAGTAAAGTGTCAGTGGAAAAACACTGATTTGGGCCTTTTGTTTACCTATTGTTCCGTTGCCCTGAATGTCTGGAAGGTCTTTGCCTCAGTCCACCCCTTTGTGAAGCCTGAAGAAAACAGTTTTCTAATGGAAAATAATGAGCATCACCTGTGGCTCTTTGCTTAATTGCCATGGAAAGGGATGTGTCTGAATCAGCCTCTTGGCCCTGTGTGAGGCCGTGACTTAGATTCTCACCACCTGATGAATCTAAGGAAAGATCTCATGTGTGCATCCAAAACCAAAATGGAAAAAGAGCAGTCTTGTGGATGAAGTCTCTCGCCTTCCTCTGTAAGGTTCCTGATTTCCATCAAGTGAGAATAGGTATCCTTTGGTTCAAAAAGTTTTTCAAAGCCCTGCAGAGGCAAGCCCATAGGTGCTTGGATTTTCTCATGACTCCAATTCACATAAAGAATCTAAACCCCACAGACATTAGGCTCAAATTGGAGAAGCAGAGCAGTATTAATGGCAGGCCTATTTGATCACTCCTTGTTCACAGATAGGTTGTCAAGCCACCCTGACTTTAGACAAATGAGGGTAGGGAGCATATTTTGGATACTGTCTTCAGCTGCGCCCCTCATGGAAACTTCCAGCCAGAGGTAATGATGAGTGTCTATGTGGAAGTATTTGAGAGCCATGTGGGAGTATTTTGGTTTTAATTGTGGTCATTTGTTTGGCTGATGGAAGAGATGACTGGGTCCACCTTGGCTTGAACTCTGGTGTGAGTCTTCTTAGAGACTGAGTTTGGAAATTACTGCAGAGATGTATTGCCATGAATTGTGTTGGGATTTTTGGAGGCCACACATGGTAGTGGCCTTTGGAAACTGAGATCTAGGTCCAGGGGGCTTCCCACAGAGCACTGGGAATCTGAGCCAGAATATCACATGATTTTATTCTTTAAGACTTGACAGCCATAGTTGAGAGTAAAAACACACATGGACCTCACATTGTAGACCTCAATGGGCCTGGCTTCATTTGATCATTTGGCCACTCTTTGGGAAGTCTTGCCTGTGAGAGTTCTCTAGATGTTTCATTGAAATGGGCTTTCTCACCATTTGATGTTTCCAGAATGAATTAAATCCCACAGTGCCTCCAACCTCATCCTTGAAAAATGGCTAGATAAACATCATAAAAATTTGAAATTCCCATCACCAGGTGTCACTGGATACACTTTGGATTTCCTGTTGCTGATCATGAGTGTACCAGACAGTGCCTTGATTGACTGGGTTTCATGAAAATGGTGTAGAACAGTGATGCAAATAAGTTAAAGTCTGTTGCGTAGTGGGCCTAGAGGAGTGTTTTGCAGATCTGTGATAAAACTTCTGTGTTGGGATTATGTGGATCTGCCAAAAGGCTTGTAACTGACATGGTGCAGCCAGCAGACCCTTGTATGTAAAGGCATCTTGTTGAATGGAGAGGTTTCAGGTCAATGTTCAGAATCAGGTTGCTATGGTCAAGGGGGCAAGCTATGTGGGATAGAAGCCTGGTTGGTGCATTCTCCTGCAGACCCTGACGCACAACACGTGACAGATCTCCCTCCAGCACTGTGACCCAGTTGAATTTCTTGTATTTCCTGAAGCCAATACCAAACTCCCAGTGCAGCAGCAAGAACACCATGAAAAGTGGAGGATTACCAAATGGCTTCACAGTCCACACGGGGCCACACTTAGCCTTCAGTGGCAAGAGTTTACTTACAAAGAGAGAATTCAGCCTTGCTGCCTCACTTTCTTTGGAAAATAAGAAACCATGTTCTGCAGGTCACAAAGATGGAGACCCAGCTTTGGTGGACTCACTAGAAAGGAAGCCAGAGGTCCTGACAACAACATATACTTCAAGTGGCCAACCTCAGAGGCAGGTTCTCCAGAAGTCTTTAGGCTGGCACATCTCCATATTTGTGCAATATTTACCCTGTCCCTTACTTTTGGAAACTCCTCTACCACCTCCAAGATTGTGAACTCGCAATCACGTTCCATTCCTGATATGTATTCACAGATTTTCTAACTCTTCTTCTTTTATTTTGTCTTACTTGGGGCAAAGATAGTGTCAAGGTATTGTTGTGAATGAGAGTAGGAAGATTTTGTGTAGCACATATTTGCATACACAAATATGTTCTACACCATTTTCATGAAACTCAGTAAATCAAGGCACTGTCTGGTATACTCATAATGAGCAACAGGACATCCAATGTTTCTCCAGTGCCACCTGGTCATAGGAATTTCAAAAATTTCATGGTATTTATCTAGCCATTTTTCAAGCATGAAGTTGGAGGCACTGTGGGTTTCAGTTCATTCAGCAAACATTAAATGGTGAGGAAGCTCATTTCAATGAAATCTCTGGAGAACTCTCACAGGCACGGCTTCCCAAAGAGTGGACAAAAGGTCACATTAGGCCAGGCCCATTGAGGTCTACAATGTGAGGTCCATGTGTGTTTTGACTCTCAACTATGGCTGCCATTTCTTTAAGAATAAAATCATGTGATATCCTTGCTGAGATTCCCAGGCCTCTGTGGAAATCCACCCGGGGCCTAGGTCTCAGTTTCCAAGAGGGACTTTCATGCGTGGCCTCTTAAATTCCTAACAAAATTCATGGCAATGCTTCTCTGAGTTCAGTTCCAAAACCCAGTCTCTAAGGGGAATCACACCAGAGTTCAAGCCCACGTGGACCCAGTTATTTTTTCCAATGCAACACAAATGACCAAAATTAAAACCAAAACACTCCCACATGGCCTTCATCTTATTCCATATAGTCAATCATCTTAACCTCTGGCTGGAGGTTTCCAAGAGGGGCGCAGCCCAAGACAGTGTCCAAAATCAGATCGTTCGCCCCTCATTTGCCTAAAGTCAGGGTAGCCTGGACACCGTTTCTGTGAACCAGGAGTGAACAAATAATCCTGCCATTAATACTTCTTTGTTTCTCCAATTTGAGGCCTACTGATTTTAGGTATCGATTCTTTAGGTGATTTAGAGTCATGCGAAAACACAAGCACCTCTGTAGGGCTTTGAAGAACTCATTTGACCCAAAGAATCCCTATTGTCATTTGATGGAGTGCAGGAACCTAACAGAGGAAGGGAAGAGACTTCATCCACAATGAATGAAATTTTTTGCCATTTTGGTTTTGGAAGCTCACATGGGATCATTCTTAAGATCCATCAGGTGCTGAGAATCTAAGTCACAGCCACACACAGGCCCAAGAGGCTGATAAAGACACATCCCTTTCCAAAGCAATTAAGCAAAGAGCCACAGGTGAGGCCCATTCATTTCCATTTGAAAACTGTTTTCTTCAGGCTTCACAAAGGGGTGGCCTGAGGCAAAGACCTTCCTGACATTCAGTGCAACACAACAATAAGTAAGCAAAGGCCCAAAGCAGGGTTTCTGCACTGAGACTTTCCTAGTCACACTGATATCTGGGTTTTCTGAGATGCTCGCCATTCTCTTCAGCTATCCAGGACATGGCCATGTCACAGAGCTTGGAGGTGGTACATATTTTGGACACAAATCCATGAGCCTATTTCGGAGAGTGGAGAGAATTCAGGAAGAAAACAACAACTTAGAAAGATAGCAGGTGTTGCACATCGATAAGACAAGCTGCAGTCCATTCATATATTGGGCAGGATGAATTATGGGATGATTTATACTAGACAGGACACATCCATTAATGCATTCTCTTTTCTAATGTCTACAACAACGGACACAGTGGGATACACAGAAACAGAAACACTCGCCATGTCAAATGACTTACTAGAAACTGTCAACTCCAAACCAAACAAACCGCCTTTCCTGTCTATTCTCAGAACATGAGACAAAACAACAAACCCAATCCCACTCCCACAAAGGCACCTCCTTCCCCCAAGTAGGTCTGTGACTATCCGGAGTGTCCTCTGACTGGTGGGCCATACTATGTTCCCCCGAAATGGCCTGTCTTCTCTCAGATCTTGTTTCCTTGACCAACTCTGTGAAGATGTCAGGAAAAAGTGGTTAGCCACTACCTGTTTTCTCAGGAAAGGTCCATCTTCAGAGCTCTCCTGGCATTTGGCCATCCTCACATCATTAGGTACCAAGAAAACTGACTCTGTCCTTGGTAAATCCAAACAAGTGAGCCCACTGGGACTGGGACTGGGACTGCCTCTGGGTGCCTGGCTTCTTGGATACCAAGTTCAGAGAGTTCCATCACCAAGGAAATGAGGTATGTCACATTCTTTGGAACTGAATGAGGTCACTGCCTTGGCAACCACTTTGTCCTAACAGTTGCTTCAAAGGGTAACATAAAATGGAGGTTGCCCACGCTTCCTGTGACACTTTCATAAGGTAGAATGTATATCACCATTGGCACCCGGGAACAACTCTCCACTCAGGCCTGGTTTGGTCCATCTTCTCTACAAAAAGAAGAAAGAGATTCAGATTCAGACACATCCCTTCATCCTGACCAGGTTGTTTGCCATGGAAGATGACTTTTGCTCTCTCAGGTGCTTCATACCTGCCTTCAACTTCTCCAGGTATCATTTGTGCATGGACATTTGAGGTTCTCATCAGGTGGAAGGTCCCCAACTTTCCTGTATTGTAAGAACCACTCTGTCCCTGCTCTTCTGTAAAATGATTGAGGGAACAGTGTATACTTCAGGTTAAAAACAGGTTTGATTTGGGTTACGAATGATTCTGTGTGATGAATAATGGTATTGGGAACCTGCAATATTTACAAGAATATAGAGGTGAAATATAAGTAGGAAAACAGAAATCTAGGTATGATTTGAAGCCCAGAAGTGTTTTGCCCTGGATTGGGATACTTAGCTTTGAATGATGTTCTGCAAAGATGCCTCAGATAATTCGATATACAATGGCATAGGACCTTGTACATTGGATGATTGAATTTAGAAGAGAACATCCAGTCAAAAAGGGATATTCAGTAGGATTAGGAAGATAGTCGGTAGGTTTAGGAAGACGAGTGAGTATAGGATTTGGACCAAAAGTTCTTTAGCAATAGACTTTCGGTTGTTGAGTGAATGTAAATGTCAGCACATATGAAGAGTCAGTCACTATGTTGAACTGGGGAAAATATGTAGAAAAGCAGATATCAATAGAAACATTACGAAATCAGGCAAAGTATAAAGTGAGTGATAGAATTAGACATTTTCAACAGGGTTGAGTTTGAATATATAAATTAGGAAAAAAACAAATATGTAGTCACCAATAGGATTGACAATTGACAGCATTAGGCAACCTGGACAGGGATGTTTTTAGAAATCCATGTTCACTTTCCATTTAGGCTTTGGTACAATCATAAGTGTGACCTTTCCATTTTTTTGTCCAGAATATTACTGTGATAATGAGATGACATGAGTATTTCTTTCACCATTTCTGGGAGCAATATATTGAAGATGTAAAATGAGAATCAGGGGTACAAAGAGGTGTACCCTGTTTCTAGGAACATAGAGAAAAAGCATGAATAGACCATACTGTGAATAAATAATATAACTTTTTTGAACTTTAAATAATGAATTGAACTGATATCTGAAAAATTAAAGGAAATCGTATATTGATATACAATCATTCATTTCAACCAGGTATATATGTAATGGAAATATTTGTGTTTTGGTTTATCATGAAGAATGTGTGAGTTTTGCTTCAAAATGATTATGGAAATTCAAAATAATGTGTTTGGAAAGAAGTCTCTCATGAAAAGACCAGTCAAGAAACCCTGACAATACATGTGTTCTGAAGCAAGAAGTGGTGAAAGTTGAAACAAATGCTTATTAATTTGTGAACTTGTGGATGAAATGTATATCCTGTGATGTGCAAAAACTGAAGAAACAATAATGTACCAGTGTCGAATAAAAATGAATGACAAATTACATATCATGTCCCATAGGAGTCTACTTGCATTGATGTAAGACTGGGTCAGTTAGTGTAGAATAATTAGGATTTGTATGCACCATTCACTGAAGTTAGTTTTCAGGAAACAAATATGTATTTCAGGTGGATGAATATTTCTGATTATAATCTTGTGAAAAGTGGATTATAAATCCACATACATGAACATGAATGAATTTAGAGAGTGTATATTAGACGCATATATTTCATATTTTGAAAAATTTGGAGAGTATATCTATATCTATATCTATATCTATACACACACACACACACACACACACACACACACAACTCACAGACATTAAAAATACCAATATAAATGCCAATCGAAATTCATCAGTAAATATGTATCATCCACAAATGCAAAAATATTTATTTTACTGAACATGAGTTAATGTATAATGTTGTTCTACTAGGACGCTCTCCTATAGGTTGAATTTTCATTTCCAACAGCATTTAGGAGGAGTGAACTCTTCTCACAATTTGTATCTGCCAAGACAGCCACCTCACAAAAATGTACGTGTGATACCTGGTAGGATTCTATATATGCATATAAATATACATGTGTGAATAGGCTACAGAAAAGGGAAACAAGAATTCACATATTTGTTAAGTTTAAAAACACATGGAGAATATTTCAATTAAAATTTGACTAGATTTATAACTCCTACCTTATATAATGCAAATGTCAAGTCCAACTATACAACGTGTCTCTGGAGAACCTTTGGATGTCCTGTTGTTTATCATGAGTATACTAGACAGTGCCTTGATTGACTGTGTTTCATGAAAATGATCTAGAACAGACATGCCAGTAAGTTGGTGCCTGCTGAGTAGTGTGCCTAGAGCAGTGGTGTGTATGTGTGTCATAATACATCTCTGATGTGGCCATATGGATTTGCCATTGGCTTCCAAATGGCTTGTGACAGACATGGTGAGGTCAGCAGACACTAATATGTAAGGGCGTCTTGTTATATGGAGAGGTTTCATCTCAATGTTAAGAATCAGGTTGCAATAGACAAGGGAAAAGGATATGTGGGATAGAAGCCTGGTTGGTGCATTCTCCTGCAGACCCTGACCCACCACATGTGGCAGAACTCCATCCAGCACTGTGTCCCTTTTGAACTCCTTGTATTTCGTGAAGCAAATACCAAACTCCCAATGCAGGAGAAAGAA
>NW_027513786.1:0-55080 GCF_048772815.1 Callospermophilus lateralis
ACAAAACTGAGATCTACTTGATTTTGTCAAGTTTCAAAGAGTTACCACAAACCATGTTGGATTTAGAGTTCCAAATTCATCTATCTATATAGGAGAGAACAGAGTGAAACCTAAATATAAAAACTGCTACTGTAGAGGAACGCTTAAACCTAGAAGAACAGAATTTGGTGAGCCAAGTGGGATTTGTCTCCTGATCATTACCACCAAGTATCATCAAGATTGGGTGAAAATATATTTGCTGGTATTTCGGAAACTCGTTATTTCTAAGAAGCTTGGCATCCCCTCTCAATTAAAGTGATTTTCCTCAGTCTGTGCCTAGGGCTACTTGAACAGGAAACAAACCATAGAGACAAAACTGAGAACTACTTTATTTTGTCAAGTTTCAAAGAGCTACTACAAAAGACGTTGGATTTAGAGTTCCAAATTCATCTATCAATATAGGAGAGAACAGAGTGAAACCTAAATATAAAAACTGCTACTGTAGACGAACGCTTCTACCTAGAAGAACAGAATTTGGTGAGATAAGTGAAATTTGTGTCCTGATCATTACCACCAATATCATCAAGATTGGGTGAAAAAATATTTGCTGGTACTTCGGAAACTCTTTATTTCTTAGAAGCTTGGCAACCCCTCTCAATGAAAGTGGTTTTCCACAGTCTGTGCCTAGGGCTACTTAAAGAGGAAAAAAATCATAGAGCCAAAACTGAGAACTAATTTATTTTGTCAAGTTTCAAAGAGCTACTACAAAACATGTTGGATTTAGAGTTCCAAATTCATCTATCTATATAGGAGAGAACAGAGGGAAACCTGAATGTAAAAACTGCTACTGTAGACGAACGCTTAAACCTATAAGAACTAAATTTGGTGAGCCATGTGGGATTTGTGTACTGATCATTACCACCACGTATCATCAAGATTGCGTGAAAAAATATTTGCTGGTATTTCGGAAACTCGTTATTTCTTGGAAGCTTGGCAACCCCTTTCAATGAAAGTGCTTTTCCACAGACTGTACCAAGGGCTACTTGAAGAGGAAACAAACCATAGAGACAAAACTGAGAACTCCTTTATTTTGTCAAGTTTCAAACTTGACAAACCATGTTGGATTTAGAGTTCCAAATTCATCTATCTATATAGAAGAGAACAGAGTGAAACCTAAATATAAAAACTGCAACTGTAGAAGAACGCTTCAAACTAGAAGAACAAAATTTGGTGAGCCAAGTGGGATTTGTGTACTTGTCATTACCACCATGTATCATCAAGATTGGGTGAAAAAATTTTTGCTGGTATTTCGGAAAATCGTAATTTCTTGGAAGATTGGCAACACCTTTCAATGAAAGTGCTTTCCACAGTCTCTGCTTATGGCTTCTTGACGAGGAAACAAACCATAGAGACAAAACTGAGAACTACTTTTTTTGCCACAAGTTTCAAAGAGCTTCTACAAACCATGTTGGATTTAGAGTTCCAAATTCATTTATCTCTATAGGAGATAACAGAGGGAAACCTAAATATAAAACTGCTACTGTAGAAGAACGCTTCAACCTAGAAGAACAAAAATTGGTGAGCCAGGTGGGATTTGTGAACTGATCATTACCACCAAGTATCATCAAGATTTTGTGAAAAAATATTTTCTGGTATTTCGGAAACTACTTATTTCTTAGAAGCTTGGCAACCCCTCTTAATGAAGTGCTTTTCCACAGTCTGTGCCTAGGGCTACTTGAAGAGGAAACAAACCATAGAGACAAAACTGAGATCTCCTTTATTTTGTCACGTTTCAAAGAGCTACTACAAACCATGTTGGATTTAGTGTTTTAAATTCATCTATCTATATAATAGAGAACAGAGTGAAACCTAAAAATAAAAACTGCTGCTGTAACCGAACGCTTTAACCTAGAAGAGCAAAATTTGGTGAGCCAAGTGGGATTTGTGTACTTGTCATTACCACTACGTATCATAAAGATTGGGTGAAAAAATATTTGCTGGTATTTCGGAAACTCGTAATTTCTTGGAAGCTTGGCAACCCTTTCAATGAAAGTGCTTTTCCACAGTGTCTGCTTAGGGCTACTTGAAAAGGAAACAAACCATAGAGACAAAACTGAGAACTCCTTTATTTTGTCACGTTTCAAAGAGTAACTACAAACCATGTTGGATTTAGAGTTCCAAATTCATCTATCTATATAGGAGAGAACAGTGTGAAACCTAAATATAAAAACTGCTACTGTAGAAGAACGCTTTAACTAGAAGAACAAAATTTGGTGAGCCAAGTGGGATTTGTGTACTGATCATTACCACCAAGTATCATCAAGTTTGGGTGAAAAAATATTTGCTGGTATTTCGGAAACTCGTTATATCTTAGAAGCTTGGCAACCACTCTCAATGAAAGTGCTTTTCCACAGTCTGTTTCTAGGGCTACTTGAAGAGAAAACAAACCATAGCAACAAAACCGAGAACTCCTTTATTTTGTCAAGTTTCAAAGAGCTACTACAAAACATGTTGGATTTAGAGTTCCAAATTCCTCTATCTATATAGGAGAGAACAGAGTGAAACCTAAAAATAAAACTGCTACTGTAAATGAACGCTTCAACCTAGAACAAATTTTGGTGAGCCAAGTGGGATTTGTGTACTTGTCATTACCACCACGTATCATCAAGATTGGGTGAAAAAATATTTGCTGGTATTTCAGAAACTCTTAATTTCTAGGAAGCTTGGCCACCCCTTTCAATGAAAGTCCTATTCCAGAGTCTCTGCTTAGGGATACTTGAAGAGGAAACAAACCATAGAGACAAAATTGCGAACTACGTTCTTTTGTCAAGTTTCAAAGAGCTACTACAAACCATGTTGGATTTAGAGTTCCAAATTCATCTATCTATATAGGAGAGAACAGAGAAAAACCTAAATATAAAAACTGATATGTAGACGAACGCTTCAACCTAGAAGAAGAAAATTTGGTGAGCCTAGTGGGATTTCTCTACTGATCATTACCAGCAAGTATCATCAAGATTGGGTGAAAAAAATATTTGCTGGTATTTCGGAAAATCGTTATTTCTTAGAATCTTGGCAACCCTCTCAATAAAATTGCTTTTCCACAATCTGTGCCTAGGGCTACTTGAAGAGGAAATAAATCATAGAGACAAAACTGATAACTACTTTTTTTTGTCAAGTTTCAAAGAGCTACTACAAACCATGATGGATTTAGAGTTCCAAATTCATCTATCTATATAGGAGAGAACAGAGAAAAACATAAATACAAAAACAGCTACTGTAGACGAACGCTTCAACCTAGAAGAACAAAATTTGGTGAGCCAAGTGGGATTTGTGTACTGATCCTTACCACCAAGTATCATCAAGATTGGGTGAAAAAATATTTCCTGGTATTTTGGAAACTCGTTATTTATTAGAAGGTTGGCAACCCCTCTCAATGAAAGTGCTTTTCCACAGTCTGTGCCGAGGGCTACTTGAAGAGGAAACAAACCATAGAGACAAAACTGAGACTCCGTTATTTTGTCACGTTTCAAGGAGCTACTACAAACCATGTTGGATTTAGAGTTTCAAATTCATCTATCTATATAGGACAGAACAGAGTGAAACCTAAATATGAAAACTGCTACTGTAGACGAACGCTTCAACCTAGAAGAACAAAATTTGGTGAGCCAAGTGGCATTTGTGTACTTGTCATTACCAGCAAGTATCTTCAGGATTGGGTGAAAAAACATATGCTGGTATTCGGAAAGTCGTAATTTCATGGAAGCTTGGCAACCCCTTTCAATAAAAGTGCTTTTCCACAGTCTCTGCTTAGGTCTACTTGAAGAGGAAAAAATTATAGAAAAAACCTGAGAATTCCTTTATTTTGTCAAGTTTCAAAAGCTACTACAATCCATGTTGGATTTAGAGTTCCAAATTCATCTATCTACATAGGAGAGAACAGAGTGAAACCTAAACATAAAAACTGCTACTGTAGACGAACGCTTCAAACTAGAAGAACAACATTTGGTGAGCCAAGTAGGATTTGTGTACCGATCATTACCACCACGTATCATCCAGATTGGGTGAAAAAATATTTGCTGGTATTTCGGAAACTCGTAATTTCTTGGATGCTTGGCAACCCCTATCAATGAAAGTGCTTTTCCACAGTCTCTGCTTAGGGCTACTTGAAGAGGAATCAAACCATAGAGACAAAACTGATAACTCCTTTATGTCGTCAAGTTTCAAAGAGCGACTACAAACCATGTTGGATTTAGAGTTCCAAATTCATCTATCTATATAGGACAGAACAGAGGGAAAAATAAATATCAAAACTGCTACTGTAGACGAACGCTTCAACCTAAAAGAACAAAATGGTGAGCCAAATGGGATTTGTGTACTGATCATTACCACCAAGTATCATCAAGGTTGGGTGAAAACATAATTGTAGGTATTTCGGAAACTCGTTATTTCTTAGAAGCTTGCCAACCCCTCTCAATGAATGTGCTTTTCCACAGTCTGTGCCTAGGGCTACTTGAAGAGGAAACAAACCATAGAGACAAAACTGAGAACTACTCTATTTTTCAAGTTTCAAAGAGCTACTACAAACCATGTTGGATTTAGAGTTCCAAATTCATCTATCTATATAGGAGAGAACAGAGTGAAACCAAATTTAAAAACTGCTACTGTAGACGAACGCTTAAACCTCGAAGAACAGAATTTGGAGAGCCAAGTGGGAATTGTGTCCTGATCATTACCACTCATTATCATAAAAGATTGGGTGAAAAAATATTTGCTGGTATTTCGGAAACTCGTTATTTCTTAGAAGCTTGGCAACCCCTCTCAGTGAAAGTGCTTTTCACACTCTGTGCCTAGGGCTACTTGAAGAGGAAACAAACCATAGAGACAAAACTGAGATCTACTTGATTTTGTCAAGTTTCAAAGAGTTACCACAAACCATGTTGGATTTAGAGTTCCAAATTCATCTATCTATATAGGAGAGAACAGAGTGAAACCTAAATATAAAACTGCTACTGTAGAGGAACGCTTAAACCTAGAAGAACAGAATTTGGTGAGCCAAGTGGGATTTGTCTCCTGATCATTACCACCAAGTATCATCAAGATTGGGTGAAAATATATTTGCTGGTATTTCGGAAACTCGTTATTTCTAAGAAGCTTGGCATCCCCTCTCAATTAAAGTGATTTTCCTCAGTCTGTGCCTAGGGCTACTTGAACAGGAAACAAACCATAGAGACAAAACTGAGAACTACTTTATTTTGTCAAGTTTCAAAGAGCTACTACAAAAGACGTTGGATTTAGAGTTCCAAATTCATCTATCAATATAGGAGAGAACAGAGTGAAACCTAAATATAATAACTGCTACTGTAGACGAACGCTTCTACCTAGAAGAACAGAATTTGGTGAGATAAGTGAAATTTGTGTCCTGATCATTACCACCAATATCATCAAGATTGGGTGAAAAAATATTTGCTGGTACTTCGGAAACTCTTTATTTCTTAGAAGCTTGGCAACCCCTCTCAATGAAAGTGGTTTTCACAGTCTGTGCCTAGGGCTACTTAAAGAGGAAAAAAATCATAGAGCCAAAACTGAGAACTAATTTATTTTGTCAAGTTTCAAAGAGCTACTACAAAACATGTTGGATTTAGAGTTCCAAATTCATCTATCTATATAGGAGAGAACAGAGGGAAACCTGAATGTAAAAACTGCTACTGTAGACGAACGCTTAAACCTATAAGAACTAAATTTGGTGAGCCATGTGGGATTTGTGTACTGATCATTACCACCACGAATCATCAAGATTGCGTGAAAAAATATTTGCTGGTATTTCGGAAACTCGTTATTTCTTGGAAGCTTGGCAACCCCTTTCAATGAAAGTGCTTTTCCACAGACTGTACCAAGGGCTACTTGAAGAGGAAACAAACCATAGAGACAAAACTGAGAACTCCTTTATTTTGTCAAGTTTCAAACTTGACAAACCATGTTGGATTTAGAGTTCCAAATTCATCTATCTATATAGAAGAGAACAGAGTGAAACCTAAATATAAAAACTGCAACTGTAGAAGAACGCTTCAAACTAGAAGAACAAAATTTGGTGAGCCAAGTGGGATTTGTGTACTTGTCATTACCACCATGTATCATCAAGATTGGGTGAAAAAATTTTTGCTGGTATTTCGGAAAATCGTAATTTCTTGGAAGATTGGCAACACCTTTCAATGAAAGTGCTTTCCACAGTCTCTGCTTATGGCTTCTTGACGAGGAAACAAACCATAGAGACAAAACTGAGAACTACTTTTTTTGCCAAGTTTCAAAGAGCTTCTACAAACCATGTTGGATTTAGAGTTCCAAATTCATTTATCTCTATAGGAGATAACAGAGGGAAACCTAAATATAAAAACTGCTACTGTAGAAGAACGCTTCAACCTAGAAGAACAAAAATTGGTGAGCCAGGTGGGATTTGTGAACTGATCATTACCACCAAGTATCATCAAGATTTTGTGAAAAAATATTTTCTGGTATTTCGGAAACTACTTATTTCTTAGAAGCTTGGCAACCCCTCTTAATGAAGTGCTTTTCCACAGTCTGTGCCTAGGGCTACTTGAAGAGGAAACAAACCATAGAGACAAAACTGAGATCTCCTTTATTTTGTCACGTTTCAAAGAGCTACTACAAACCATGTTGGATTTAGTGTTTTAAATTCATCTATCTATATAATAGAGAACAGAGTGAAACCTAAAAATAAAAACTGCTGCTGTAACCGAACGCTTTAACCTAGAAGAGCAAAATTTGGTGAGCCAAGTGGGATTTGTGTACTTGTCATTACCACTACGTATCATAAAGATTGGGTGAAAAAATATTTGCTGGTATTTCGGAAACTCGTAATTTCTTGGAAGCTTGGCAACCCCTTTCAATGAAAGTGCTTTTCCACAGTGTCTGCTTAGGGCTACTTGAAAAGGAAACAAACCATAGAGACAAAACTGAGAACTCCTTTATTTTGTCACGTTTCAAAGAGTAACTACAAACCATGTTGGATTTAGAGTTCCAAATTCATCTATCTATATAGGAGAGAACAGTGTGAAACCTAAATATAAAAACTGCTACTGTAGAAGAACGCTTTAACTAGAAGAACAAAATTTGGTGAGCCAAGTGGGATTTGTGTACTGATCATTACCACCAAGTATCATCAAGTTTGGGTGAAAAAATATTTGCTGGTATTTCGGAAACTCGTTATATCTTAGAAGCTTGGCAACCACTCTCAATGAAAGTGCTTTTCCACAGTCTGTGCCTAGGGCTACTTGAAGAGAAAACAAACCATAGCAACAAAACCGAGAACTCCTTTATTTTGTCAAGTTTCAAAGAGCTACTACAAAACATGTTGGATTTAGAGTTCCAAATTCCTCTATCTATATAGGAGAGAACAGAGTGAAACCTAAAAATAAAACTGCTACTGTAAATGAACGCTTCAACCTAGAACAAATTTTGGTGAGCCAAGTGGGATTTGTGTACTTGTCATTACCACACGTATCATCAAGATTGGGTGAAAAAATATTTGCTGGTATTTCAGAAACTCTTAATTTCTAGGAAGCTTGGCCACCCCTTTCAATGAAAGTCCTATTCCAGAGTCTCTGCTTAGGGATACTTGAAGAGGAAACAAACCATAGAGACAAAATTGCGAACTACGTTCTTTTGTCAAGTTTCAAAGAGCTACTACAAACCATGTTGGATTTAGAGTTCCAAATTCATCTATCTATATAGGAGAGAACAGAGAAAAACCTAAATATAAAAACTGATATGTAGACGAACGCTTCAACCTAGAAGAAGAAAATTTGGTGAGCCTAGTGGGATTTCTCTACTGATCATTACCAGCAAGTATCATCAAGATTGGGTGAAAAAAATATTTGCTGGTATTTCGGAAAATCGTTATTTCTTAGAATCTTGGCAACCCCTCTCAATAAAATTGCTTTTCCACAATCTGTGCCTAGGGCTACTTGAAGAGGAAATAAATCATAGAGACAAAACTGATAACTACTTTTTTTTGTCAAGTTTCAAAGAGCTACTACAAACCATGATGGATTTAGAGTTCCAAATTCATCTATCTATATAGGAGAGAACAGAGAAAAACATAAATACAAAAACAGCTACTGTAGACGAACGCTTCAACCTAGAAGAACAAATATGGTGAGCCAAGTGGGATTTGTGTACTGATCCTTACCACCAAGTATCATCAAGATTGGGTGAAAAAATATTTCCTGGTATTTTGGAAACTCGTTATTTATTAGAAGGTTGGCAACCCCTCTCAATGAAAGTGCTTTTCCACAGTCTGTGCCGAGGGCTACTTGAAGAGGAAACAAACCATAGAGACAAAACTGAGAACTCCGTTTTTTTGTCACGTTTCAAGGAGCTACTACAAACCATGTTGGATTTAGAGTTTCAAATTCATCTATCTATATAGGACAGAACAGAGTGAAACCTAAATATGAAAACTGCTACTGTAGACGAACGCTTCAACCTAGAAGAACAAAATTTGGTGAGCCAAGTGGCATTTGTGTACTTGTCATTACCAGCAAGTATCTTCAGGATTGGGTGAAAAAACATATGCTGGTATTCGGAAAGTCGTAATTTCATGGAAGCTTGGCAACCCCTTTCAATAAAAGTGCTTTTCCACAGTCTCTGCTTAGGTCTACTTGAAGAGGAAACAAATTATAGAAAAAACCTGAGAATTCCTTTATTTTGTCAAGTTTCAAAAGGTACTACAATCCATGTTGGATTTAGAGTTCCAAATTCATCTATCTACATAGGAGAGAACAGAGTGAAACCTAAACATAAAAACTGCTACTGTAGACGAACGCTTCAAACTAGAAGAACAACATTTGGTGAGCCAAGTAGGATTTGTGTACCGATCATTACCACCACGTATCATCCAGATTGGGTGAAAAAATATTTGCTGGTATTTCGGAAACTCGTAATTTCTTGGATGCTTGGCAACCCCTATCAATGAAAGTGCTTTTCCACAGTCTCTGCTTAGGGCTACTTGAAGAGGAATCAAACCATAGAGACAAAACTGATAACTCCTTTATGTCGTCAAGTTTCAAAGAGCGACTACAAACCATGTTGGATTTAGAGTTCCAAATTCATCTATCTATATAGGACAGAACAGAGGGAAAAATAAATATCAAAACTGCTACTGTAGACGAACGCTTCAACCTAAAAGAACAAAATGGTGAGCCAAATGGGATTTGTGT
Organism: Callospermophilus lateralis; assembly: GCF_048772815.1. Lineage (NCBI taxonomy): Eukaryota > Metazoa > Chordata > Mammalia > Rodentia > Sciuridae > Callospermophilus > Callospermophilus lateralis. The sequence continues at coordinate 9,219 of NW_027513786.1, forward strand.
ACTGATCATTACCACCAAGTATCATCAAGGTTGGGTGAAAACATAATTGTAGGTATTTCGGAAACTCGTTATTTCTTAGAAGCTTGCCAACCCCTCTCAATGAATGTGCTTTTCCACAGTCTGTGCCTAGGGCTACTTGAAGAGGAAACAAACCATAGAGACAAAACTGAGAACTACTCTATTTTTCAAGTTTCAAAGAGCTACTACAAACCATGTTGGATTTAGAGTACCAAATTCATCTATCTATATAGGAGAGAACAGAGTGAAACCAAATTTAAAAACTGCTACTGTAGACGAACGCTTAAAACTCGAAGAACAGAATTTGGAGAGCCAAGTGGGAATTGTGTCCTGATCATTACCACTCATTATCATAAAGATTGGGTGAAAAAATATTTGCTGGTATTTCGGAAGCTCGTTATTTCTTAGAAGCTTGGCAACCCCTCTCAATGAAAGTGCTTTTCACACTCTGTGCCTAGGGCTACTTGAAGAGGAAACAAACCATAGAGACAAAACTGAGATCTACTTGATTTTGTCAAGTTTCAAAGAGTTACCACAAACCATGTTGGATTTAGAGTTCCAAATTCATCTATCTATATAGGAGAGAACAGAGTGAAACCTAAATATAAAAACTGCTACTGTAGAGGAACGCTTAAAAATAGAAGAACAGAATTTGGTGAGCCAAGTGGGATTTGTCTCCTGATCATTACCACCAAGTATCATCAAGATTGGGTGAAAATATATTTGCAGGTATTTCGGAAACTCGTTATTTCTAAGAAGCTTGTCATCCACTCTCAATTAAAGTGATTTTCCTCAGTCTGTGCCTAGGGCTACTTGAACAGGAAACAAACCATAGAGACAAAACTGAGAACTACTTTATTTTGTCAAGTTTCAAAGAGCTACTACAAAAGACGTTGGATTTAGAGTTCCAAATTCATCTATCAATATAGGAGAGAACAGAGTGAAACCTAAATATAATAACTGCTACTGTAGACGAACGCTTCTACCTAGAAGAACAGAATTTGGTGAGATAAGTGAAATTTGTGTCCTGATCATTACCACCAATATCATCAAGATTGGGTGAAAAAATATTTGCTGGTACTTCGGAAACTCTTTATTTCTTAGAAGCTTGGCAACCCCTCTCAATGAAAGTGGTTTTCCACAGTCTGTGCCTAGGGCTACTTAAAGAGGAAAAAAATCATAGAGCCAAAACTGAGAACTAATTTATTTTGTCAAGTTTCAAAGAGCTACTACAAAACATGTTGGATTTAGAGTTCAAATTCATCTATATATATAGGAGAAAACAGAGGGAAACCTGAATGTAAAAACTGCTACTGTAGACGAACGCTTAAACCTATAAGAACTAAATTTGGTGAGCCATGTGGGATTTGTGTACTGATCATTACCACCACGTATCATCAAGATTGCGTGAAAAAATATTTGCTGGTATTTCGGAAACTCGTTATTTCTTGGAAGCTTGGCAACCCCTTTCAATGAAAGTGCTTTTCCACAGACTGTACCAAGGGCTACTTGAAGAGGAAACAAACCATAGAGACAAAACTGAGAACTCCTTTATTTTGTCAAGTTTCAAACTTGACAAACCATGTTGGATTTAGAGTTCCAAATTCATCTATCTATATAGAAGAGAACAGAGTGAAACCTAAATATAAAAACTGCAACTGTAGAAGAACGCTTCAAACTAGAAGAACAAAATTTGGTGAGCCAAGTGGGATTTGTGTACTTGTCATTACCACCATGTATCATCAAGATTGGGTGAAAAAATTTTTGCTGGTATTTCGGAAAATCGTAATTTCTTGGAAGATTGGCAACACCTTTCAATGAAAGTACTTTCCACAGTCTCTGCTTATGGCTTCTTGACGAGGAAACAAACCATAGAGACAAAACTGAGAACTACTTTTTTTGCCAAGTTTCAAAGAGCTTCTACAAACCATGTTGGATTTAGAGTTCCAAATTCATTTATCTCTATAGGAGATAACAGAGGGAAACCTAAATATATAAACTGCTACTGTAGAATAACGCTTCAACCTAGAAGAACAAAAATTGGTGAGCAAGGTGGGATTTGTGAACTGATCATTACCACCAAGTATCATCAAGATTTTGTGAAAAAATATTTTCTGGTATTTCGGAAACTACTTATTTCTTAGAAGCTTGGCAACCCCTCTTAATGAAGTGCTTTTCCACAGTCTGTGCCTAGGGCTACTTGAAGAGGAAACAAACCATAGAGACAAAACTGAGATCTCCTTTATTTTGTCACGTTTCAAAGAGCTACTACAAACCATGTTGGATTTAGTGTTTTAAATTCATCTATCTATATAATAGAGAACAGAGTGAAACCTAAAAATAAAAACTGCTGCTGTAACCGAACGCTTTAACCTAGAAGAGCAAAATTTGGTGAGCCAAGTGGGATTTGTGTACTTGTCATTACCACTACGTATCATCAAGATTGGGTGAAAAAATATTTGCTGGTATTTCGGAAACTCGTAATTTCTTGGAAGCTTGGCAACCCCTTTCAATGAAAGTGCTTTTCCACAGTGTCTGCTTAGGGCTACTTGAAAAGGAAACAAACCATAGAGACAAAACTAAGAACTCTTATTTTGTCACGTTTCAAAGAGTAACTACAAACCATGTTGGATTTAGAGTTCCAAATTCATCTATCTATATAGGAGAGAACAGTGTGAAACCTAAATATAAAAACTGCTACTGTAGAAGAACGCTTTAACTAGAAGAACAAAATTTGGTGAGCCAAGTGGGATTTGTGTACTGATCATTACCACCAAGTATCATCAAGTTTGGGTGAAAAAATATTTGCTGGTATTTCGGAAACTCGTTATATCTTAGAAGCTTGGCAACCACTCTCAATGAAAGTGCTTTTCCACAGTCTGTGCCTAGGGCTACTTGAAGAGAAAACAAACCATAGCAACAAAACCGAGAACTACTTTATTTTGTCAAGTTTCAAAGAGCTACTACAAAACATGTTGGATTTAGAGTTCCAAATTCCTCTATCTATATAGGAGAGAACAGAGTGAAACCTAAAAATAAAACTGCTACTGTAAACGAACGCTTCAACCAAGAACAAATTTTGGTGAGCCAAGTGGGATTTGTGTACTTGTCATTACCACCACGTATCATGAAGATTGGGTGAAAAAATATTTGCTGGTATTTCAGAAACTCTTAATTTCTAGGAAGCTTGGCCACCCCTTTCAATGAAAGTCCTATTCCAGAGTCTCTGCTTAGGGATACTTGAAGAGGAAACAAACCATAGAGACAAAATTGCGAACTACGTTCTTTTGTCAAGTTTCAAAGAGCTACTACAAACCATGTTGGATTTAGAGTTCCAAATTCATCTATCTATATAGGAGAGAACAGAGAAAAACCTAAATATAAAAACTGATATGTAGACGAACGCTTCAACCTAGAAGAAGAAAATTTGGTGAGCCTAGTGGGATTTCTCTACTGATCATTACCAGCAAGTATCATCAAGATTGGGTGAAAAAAATATTTGCTGGTATTTCAGAAAATCGTTATTTCTTAGAATCTTGGCAACCCCTCTCAATAAAATTGCTTTTCCACAATCTGTGCCTAGGGCTACTTGAAGAGGAAATAAATCATAGAGACAAAACTGATAACTACTTTTTTTTGTCAAGTTTCAAAGAGCTACTACAAACCATGATGGATTTAGAGTTCCAAATTCATCTATCTATATAGGAGAGAACAGAGAAAAACATAAATACAAAAACAGCTACTGTAGACGAACGCTTCAACCTAGAAGAACAAAATTTGGTGAGCCAAGTGGGATTTGTGTACTGATCCTTACCACCAAGTATCATCAAGATTGGGTGAAAAAATATTTGCTGGTATTTTGGAAACTCGTTATTTATTAGAAGGTTGGCAACCCCTCTCAATGAAAGTGCTTTTCCACAGTCTGTGCCTAGGGCTACTTGAAGAGGAAACAAACCATAGAGACAAAACTGAGAACTCCGTTATTTTGTCATGTTTCAAGGAGCTACTACAAACCATGTTGGATTTAGAGTTTCAAATTCATCTATCTATATAGGACAGAACAGAGGGAAAAATAAATATCAAAACTGCTACTGTAGACAAACGCTTCAACCTAAAAGAACAAAATGGTGAGCCAAATGGGATTTGTGTACTGATCATTACCACCAAGTATCATCAATGTTGGGTGAAAACATAATTGTAGGTATTTCGGAAACTCGTTGTTTCTTAGAAGCTTGCCAAGCTCTCTCAATGAATGTGCTTTTCCACAGTCTGTGCCTAGGGCTACTTGAAGAGGAAACAAACCATAGAGACAAAACTGAGAACTACTTTATTTTTCAAGTTTCAAAGAGCTACTACAAACCATGTTGGATTTAGAGTTCCAAATTCATCTATCTATATAGGAGAGAACAGAGTGAAACCTAAATATAAAAACTGCTACTGTAGAGGAACGCTTAAACCTAGAAGAACAGAATTTGGTGAGCCAAGTGGGATTTGTCTCCTGATCATTACCACCAAGTATCATCAAGATTGGGTGAAAATATATTTGCTGGTATTTCGGAAACTCGTTATTTCTAAGAAGCTTGGCATCCCCTCTCAATTAAAGTGATTTTCCTCAGTCTGTGCCTAGGGCTACTTGAACAGGAAACAAACCATAGAGACAAAACTGAGAACTACTTTATTTTGTCAAGTTTCAAAGAGCTACTACAAAAGACGTTGGATTTAGAGTTCCAAATTCATCTATCAATATAGGAGAGAACAGAGTGAAACCTAAATATAAAAACTGCTACTGTAGACGAACGCTTCAACCTAGAAGAACAGAATTTGGTGAGATAAGTGAAATTTGTGTCCTGATCATTACCACCAATATCATCAAGATTGGGTGAAAAAATATTTGCTGGTACTTCGGAAACTCTTTATTTCTTAGAAGCTTGGCAACCCCTCTCAATGAAAGTGGTTTTCCACAGTCTGTGCCTAGGGCTACTTAAAGAGGAAAAAAATCATAGAGCCAAAACTGAGAACTAATTTATTTTGTCAAGTTTCAAAGAGCTACTACAAAACATGTTGTATTTAGAGTTCCAAATTCATCTATCTATATAGGAGAGAACAGAGGGAAACCTGAATGTAAAAACAGCTACTGTAGACGAACGCTTAAACCTATAAGAACTAAATTTGGTGAGCCATGTGGGATTTGTGTACTGATCATTACCACCACGTTTCATCAAGATTGCGTGAAAAAATATTTGCTGGTATTTCGGAAACTCGTTATTTCTTGGAAGCTTGGCAACCCCTTTCAATGAAAGTGCTTTTCCACAGACTGTACCAAGGGCTACTTGAAGAGGAAACAAACCATAGAGACAAAACTGAGAACTCCTTTATTTTGTCAAGTTTCAAACTTGACAAACCATGTTGGATTTAGAGTTCCAAATTCATCTATCTATATAGAAGAGAACAGAGTGAAACCTAAATATAAAAACTGCAACTGTAGAAGAACGCTTCAAACTAGAAGAACAAAATTTGGTGAGCCAAGTGGGATTTGTGTACTTGTCATTACCACCATGTATCATCAAGATTGGGTGAAAAAAATTTTGCTGGTATTTCGGAAAATCGTAATTTCTTGGAAGCTTGGCAACACCTTTCAATGAAAGTGCTTTCCACAGTCTCTGCTTATGGCTTCTTGACGAGGAAACAAACCATAGAGACAAAACTGAGAACTACTTTTTTTGCCAAGTTTCAAAGAGCTTCTACAAACCATGTTGGATTTAGAGTTCCAAATTCATTTATCTCTATAGGAGATAACAGAGGGAAACCTAAATATAAAAACTGCTACTGTAGAAGAACGCTTCAACCTAGAAGAACAAAAATTGGTGAGCCAGGTGGGATTTGTGAACTGATCATTACCACCAAGTATCATCAAGATTTTGTGAAAAAATATTTTCTGGTATTTCGGAAACTACTTATTTCTTAGAACCTTGGCAACCCCTCTTAATGAAGTGCTTTTCCACAGTCTGTGCCTAGGGCTACTTGAAGAGGAAACAAACCATAGAGACAAAACTGAGATCTCCTTTATTTTGTCACGTTTCAAAGAGCTACTACAAACCATGTTGGATTTAGTGTTTTAAATTCATCTATCTATATAATAGAGAACAGAGTGAAACCTAAAAATAAAAACTGCTGCTGTAACCGAACGCTTTAACCTAGAAGAGCAAAATTTGGTGAGCCAAGTGGGATTTGTGTACTTGTCATTACCACTACGTATCATCAAGATTGGGTGAAAAAATATTTGCTGGTATTTCGGAAACTCGTAATTTCTTGGAAGCTTGGCAACCCCTTTCAATGAAAGTGCTTTTCCACAGTGTCTGCTTAGGGCTACTTGAAAAGGAAACAAACCATAGAGACAAAACTAAGAACTCCTTTATTTTGTCACGTTTCAAAGAGTAACTACAAACCATGTTGGATTTAGAGTTCCAAATTCATCTATCTATATAGGAGAGAACAGTGTGAAACCTAAATATAAAAACTGCTACTGTAGAAGAACGCTTTAACTAGAAGAACAAAATTTGGTGAGCCAAGTGGGATTTGTGTACTGATCATTACCACCAAGTATCATCAAGTTTGGGTGAAAAAATATTTGCTGGTATTTCGGAAACTCGTTATATCTTAGAAGCTTGGCAACCACTCTCAATGAAAGTGCTTTTCCACAGTCTGTGCCTAGGGCTACTTGAAGAGAAAACAAACCATAGCAACAAAACTGAGAACTCCTTTATTTTGTCAAGTTTCAAAGAGCTACTACAAAACATGTTGGATTTAGAGTTCCAAATTCCTCTATCTATATAGGAGAGAACAGAGTGAAACCTAAAAATAAAAATGGCTACTGTAAACGAACGCTTCAACCTGAAAGAACAAAATTTGATGAGCCAAGTGGGATTTGTGTACATATCATACCACAAAGTGTTATCAAGATTTGGTGAAAAAATATTTTCTGGTATTTCGGAAACTCATTATTCCTTGGAAGCTTGGCAACACTTTTCAATGCAAGTGCTTTTCCACAGTTTGTGCCTAGGGCTACCTGAAGAGAAAACAAACCATAGAGACAAAACAGAGAACTAATTTATTTTGTCAAGTTTCAAAGAGGTACTACAAACCGTGGTGGATTTAGAGTTCCAAATTCATCTATCTATATAGGAGAGAACAGAGAAAAACCTAAATATATAAACTGCTACTGTAGACGAACGCTTCAACCTAGAAGAACAAAATTTGGTGAGCCAAGTGGGATTTGTGTACTGATCATTACCACCAAGTATCATCAAGATTGGGTGAAAAAATATTTGCTGGTATTTCGGAAACTCGTTATTTCTTAGAAGGTTGGCAACTATTTTCAATGAAAGTGCTTTTCCACAGTCTGTGCCTAGGGCTACTTGAAGAGGAATAAAACCATAGAGACCAAATTGAGAACTACTTTATTTTGTCAAGTTTCAAAGAGCTACTACAAACCATGTTCGATTTAGAATTCCAAATTCATCTATCTATATAGAAGAGAACAGAGTGAAACCTAAATATAAAAATTGCTACTGTAGACGAACGCTTCAACCTAGAACAACAAAATTTAGTGAGCCAAGTGGGATTGGAGTACTGATTATTAACACCAAGTATATTCAAGACTGGGTGAAAAAATATTTGCTGGTATTTCGGAAACTCTTTATTTCTTAGAAGGTTGGCAACCCCTCTCAATAAAAGTGCTTTTCCACAGTCTGTGCCTAGGGCTACTTGAAGAGGAAACAAACCATAGAGACAAAACTGAGAACGCCTTTATTTTCTCAAGTTTCAAAGAGCTACTACAAACCATGTTGGATTTAGAGTTCCAAATTCATCTATCTATATAGGAGAGAACAAAGTGAAACCTAAAAATGAAAACTGCTACTGAAAACGAACGCTTCAACCTAGAAGAACAAAATTTTTTGAGCTAAGTGGGATTGGTGTACTGATTATTAAAACCAAGTATCACAGAGATTGGGTGGAATAATATTTGCGGGTATTTCGGAATCTCGTTATTTCTTAGAAGCTTGGCAATCCCTCTCAATGAAAGTGCTTTTCCACAGTCTGTGCCTAGGGCTAATTGAAGAGGTAACAAACCATTGAGACAAAACTGAGAACTCCTTAATTTTGTCAAGTTTCAAGGAGCTAGTACAAACCATGTTGGATTTAGAGTTCCAAATTCAGCTATCTATATAGGGGAGAACAGAGGGAAACCTAAAAATATAAATTGCTACTTTAAACGAACGCTTCAAATTAGAAGAACAATATTTGGTGAGTCAAGTGGGATTTGTGTACCGATCATTACCACCAAGTATCATCAAGATTGGGTGAAAACTGTTTGCTGGTATTTTGGAAACTCGTTATTTCTTAGAAGCTTGGCAACCCCTCTCAATGAAAGTGCTTTTCCACAATCTGTGCCTAGGGCTACTTGAAGAGGAAACAAACCATAGAGACAAAACTAAGAACTCCTTTATTTTGTCAAGTTTCAAAGAGCTACTACAAACCATGTTGGATTATAGTTCCAAATTCATGTATCTATATAGAAGAGAACAGAGTGAAACCTAATATAAAACTGCTACTGTAGACGAACGCTTCAACCTAGAAGAACAAAATTTGGTGAGCCAACTGAGATTGGTGTACTGATTATTACAACGAAGTATCATCAAGTTTGGGTAAAAAATATTTGCTGGTATTTCTGAAATCGTTATTTCTTAGAAGCTTGGCAACCCCTCTCAATGAAAGTGCTTTTCCACAGTCTGTGCTAGTGCTACTTGAAGAGGAAACAAACCATAGAGACAAAACTGAGAACACCTTTCTTTTGTCAAGTTTCAAAGAGCTACTACAAACCATCTTGGATTTAGATTTCCAAATTCATCTATCTATATAGGAGAGAACAAAGTGAAACCTAAAAATAAAAATTGCTACTCTAAACGAATGCTTCAACCGAGAAGAACAAAATTTGGTGAGCCAAGTGGGATTTGGGTACTTGTCATTACCACCACTTATCATCAAGATTGGGTGAAAAAGTATTTGCTTGTATTTCGGAAACTCGTAATTTCTTGGAAGATTGGCAACCACTTTCAATGAAAGTGCTATTCCACAGTCTGTGCCTAGCGCTACTTGAAGAGGAAACAAACCATAGAGACAAAACTGAGAACTCCGTTATTTTGTCACGTTTCAAGGAGCTACTACAAACCATGTTGGATTTAGAGTTTCAAATTCATCTATCTATATAGGAGAGAACAGAGGGAAACCTAAATATATAAATTGCTATTGTAGACGAAAGCTTCAACCTAGAAGAACAAAATTTGGTGAGCCAAGTGGGATTTGTGTACTGATCATTACCACCAAGTATCATCAAGATTGGGTGAAAAAATATTTGCTGGTATTTCGGAAACTCGTTATTTCTTAGAAGCTTGGCAACCCCTCTCAATGAAAGTGCTTTTCCACAGTCTGTGCCTAGGGCTATTGAAGAGGAAACAAACCATAGAGACAAAACTGAGAACTCCTTTATTTTGTCAAGTTTCAAAGAGCTACTACAAACCATGTTGGATTTAGAGTTCCAAATTCATCTATCTATATAGGAGAGAACAAAGAGAAACCTAAAAATAAAAATGGCTACTGTAAACGAACGCTTCAACCTGAAAGAACAAAATTTGATGAGCCAAGTGGGATTTGTGTACATATCATACCACAAAGTGTTATCAAGATTTGGTGAAAAATATTTTCTGGTGTTTCGGAAACTCATTATTCCTTGGAAGCTTGGCAACACTTTTCAATGCAAGTGCTTTTCCACAGTTTGTGCCTAGGGCTACCTGAAGAGAAAACAAACCATAGAGACAAAACAGAGAACTAATTTATTTTGTCAAGTTTCAAAGAGGTACTACAAACCGTGGTGGATTTAGAGTTCCAAATTCATCTATCTATATAGGAGAGAACAGAGAAAAACCTAAATATATAAACTGCTACTGTAGACGAACGCTTCAACCTAGAAGAACAAAATTTGGTGAGCCAAGTGGGATTTGTGTACTGATCATTACCACCAAGTATCATCAAGATTGGGTGAAAAAATATTTGCTGGTATTTCGGAAACTCGTTATTTCTTAGAAGGTTGGCAACTATTTTCAATGAAAGTGCTTTTCCACAGTCTGTGCCTAGGGCTACTTGAAGAGGAATAAAACCATAGAGACCAAATTGAGAACTACTTTATTTTGTCAAGTTTCAAAGAGCTACTACAAACCATGTTCGATTTAGAATTCCAAATTCATCTATCTATATAGAAGAGAACAGAGTGAAACCTAAATATAAAAATTGCTACTGTAGACGAACGCTTCAACCTAGAACAACAAAATTTAGTGAGCCAAGTGGGATTGGAGTACTGATTATTAACACCAAGTATATTCAAGACTGGGTGAAAAAATATTTGCTGGTATTTCGGAAACTCTTTATTTCTTAGAAGGTTGGCAACCCCTCTCAATAAAAGTGCTTTTCCACAGTCTGTGCCTAGGGCTACTTGAAGAGGAAACAAACCATAGAGACAAAACTGAGAACGCCTTTATTTTCTCAAGTTTCAAAGAGCTACTACAAACCATGTTGGATTTAGAGTTCCAAATTCATCTATCTATATAGGAGAGAACAAAGTGAAACCTAAAAATGAAAACTGCTACTGAAAACGAACGCTTCAACCTAGAAGAACAAAATTTTTTGAGCTAAGTGGGATTGGTGTACTGATTATTAAAACCAAGTATCACAGAGATTGGGTGGAATAATATTTGCGGGTATTTCGGAATCTCGTTATTTCTTAGAAGCTTGGCAATCCCTCTCAATGAAAGTGCTTTTCCACAGTCTGTGCCTAGGGCTAATTGAAGAGGTAACAAACCATTGAGACAAAACTGAGAACTCCTTAATTTTGTCAAGTTTCAAGGAGCTAGTACAAACCATGTTGGATTTAGAGTTCCAAATTCAGCTATCTATATAGGGAGAACAGAGGGAAACCTAAAAATATAAATTGCTACTTTAAACGAACGCTTCAAATTAGAAGAACAATATTTGGTGAGTCAAGTGGGATTTGTGTACCGATCATTACCACCAAGTATCATCAAGATTGGGTGAAAACTGTTTGCTGGTATTTTGGAAACTCGTTATTTCTTAGAAGCTTGGCAACCCCTCTCAATGAAAGTGCTTTTCCACAATCTGTGCCTAGGGCTACTTGAAGAGGAAACAAACCATAGAGACAAAACTAAGAACTCCTTTATTTTGTCAAGTTTCAAAGAGCTACTACAAACCATGTTGGATTTATAGTTCCAAATTCATGTATCTATATAGAAGAGAACAGAGTGAAACCTAATATAAAAACTGCTACTGTAGACGAACGCTTCAACCTAGAAGAACAAAATTTGGTGAGCCAACTGAGATTGGTGTACTGATTATTACAACGAAGTATCATCAAGTTTGGGTAAAAAATATTTGCTGGTATTTCTGAAATCGTTATTTCTTAGAAGCTTGGCAACCCCTCTCAATGAAAGTGCTTTTCCACAGTCTGTGCCTAGTGCTACTTGAAGAGGAAACAAACCATAGAGACAAAACTGAGAACACCTTTCTTTTGTCAAGTTTCAAAGAGCTACTACAAACCATCTTGGATTTAGATTTCCAAATTCATCTATCTATATAGGAGAGAACAAAGTGAAACCTAAAAATAAAAATTGCTACTCTAAACGAATGCTTCAACCGAGAAGAACAAAATTTGGTGAGCCAAGTGGGATTTGGGTACTTGTCATTACCACCACTTATCATCAAGATTGGGTGAAAAAGTATTTGCTTGTATTTCGGAAACTCGTAATTTCTTGAAGATTGGCAACCACTTTCAATGAAAGTGCTATTCCACAGTCTGTGCCTAGCGCTACTTGAAGAGGAAACAAACCATAGAGACAAAACTGAGAACTCCGTTATTTTGTCACGTTTCAAGGAGCTACTACAAACCATGTTGGATTTAGAGTTTCAAATTCATCTATCTATATAGGAGAGAACAGAGGGAAACCTAAATATATAAATTGCTATTGTAGACGAAAGCTTCAACCTAGAAGAACAAAATTTGGTGAGCCAAGTGGGATTTGTGTACTGATCATTACCACCAAGTATCATCAAGATTGGGTGAAAAAATATTTGCTGGTATTTCGGAAACTCGTTATTTCTTAGAAGCTTGGCAACCCCTCTCAATGAAAGTGCTTTTCCACAGTCTGTGCCTAGGGCTATTGAAGAGGAAACAAACCATAGAGACAAAACTGAGAACTCCTTTATTTTGTCAAGTTTCAAAGAGCTACTACAAACCATGTTGGATTTAGAGTTCCAAATTCATCTATCTATATAGGAGAGAAACAAAGAGAAACCTAAAAATAAAAATGGCTACTGTAAACGAACGCTTCAACCTGAAAGAACAAAATTTGATGAGCCAAGTGGGATTTGTGTACATATCATACCACAAAGTGTTATCAAGATTTGGTGAAAAAATATTTTCTGGTGTTTCGGAAACTCATTATTCCTTGGAAGCTTGGCAACACTTTTCAATGCAAGTGCTTTCCACAGTTTGTGCCTAGGGCTACTTGAAGAGAAAACAAACCATAGAGACAAACCAGAGAACTAATTTATTTTGTCAAGTTTCAAAGAGGTACTACAAACCGTGGTGGATTTAGAGTTCCAAATTCATCTATCTATATAGGAGAGAACAGAGAAAAACCTAAATATATAAACTGCTACTGTAGACGAAAGCTTCAACCTAGAAGAACAAAATTTGGTGAGCCAAGTGGGATTTGTGTACTGATCATTACCACCAAGTATCATCAAGATTGGGTGAAAAAATATTTGCTGGTATTTCGGAAACTCGTTATTTCTTAGAATCTTGGCAACCCCTCTCAATGAAAGTGCTTTTCCACAGTCTGTGCCTAGGTCTATTGAAGAGGAAACAAACCATAGAGACAAAACTGAGAACTCCTTTATTTTGTCAAGTTTCAAAGAGCTACTACAAACCATGTTGGATTTAGAGTTAAAAATTCATCTGTCTATATAGGAGAGAACAGAGTGAAACCTAAATATAACAACTTCTACTGTAGACGAACGCTTAAACCTAGAGGAACAAAATTTGGTGAGCAAAGTGGGATTTGTGTACTGATCATTACCACCAAGTATCATCAATATTGGGTGAAAAAATATTTCCTGCTATTTCGGAAACTCGTTATTTCTTAGAAGCCTCAACACCACTCTCAATGAAAGTGCTTTTCCACAGTCTGTGCTAGGGCTACTTGAAGAGGAAAAAACCATAGAGACAAAACTGAGAACTCCTTTATTTTGTCATGTTTCAAAGAGGTACTACAAACCATGTTGGATTTTGAGTTAAAATTCATGTATCTATATAGGAAAGAACAGAGTGAAATCAAAAATAAAACGTGCAACTGTAAACGAATGTTTCCACCTAGAAGAACAAAATTTGGTGAGCCAAGTGGGATTTGTGTACCGATCATTCCCACCACGTATCATCAAGATTGGGTGAAAAAATATTTGCTGGTATTTCGGAAACTCGTTTTTTCTTAGAAGTTTTCAAACCCTCTCAATGCAAGTGCTTTTCCCAGTCTGTGCCTAGGCCTACTTGAAGAAGAAACAAACCATAGAGACAAAACTGAGAACTCCTTTATATGTCAAGTTTCAAAGAGCTACTACAAACCATGTGGGATTTAGAGTTTCAAATTCATCTATCTATATAGGAGAGAACAAAGTGAAACCTAAAAATAAAAACTGCTACGGTAAATGAACGCTTCAACTTAGAAGAACAAAATTTGTTGAGCTAAGTGGGATTTGTGTAATTGTCATTACGACCACGTATCATCAAGATTGGGTGAAAAAGTATTTGCTGCTATTTCGGAAACTCGTAATTTCTTGGAAGCTTGGCAACCCTTTTATTGAAAGTGCTTTTCCACAGTCTCTGTTTATGGCTACTTGGAGAGAAAACAAATCATAGAGACAAAACTGAGAACTCCTTTATTTTTTCAAGTTTCAAAGAGCTACTAAAAACCATGTTTGATTTAGAGCTCCAAATTCATCTATCTATATAGGAGAGAACAGAGAAATACCTAAAAATATAAACTTCTATTGTAAAGGAACGCTTCAAACTAGAAGAACAAAATTTGGTGAGTCAAGTGGGAATTGTGTACCCATCATTACCACCAAGTATCGTCAACATTGGGTGAAAAAATATTTGCTGGTATTTCGGAAACTCGTTATTTCTTAGAAGATTTGCCACCTGTAAAAATGAAAGTGCTTTTCCACAGTCTGTGCCTAGGGCTAATTAAAGAGGAAACAAACCATAGAGACAAAACTGAGAACTCCTTTATTTTGTCAGGTTTCAAAGAGCTACTACAAACCATGTTGGATTTAGAGTTCCAAATTCATCTATCTATATAGGAGAGAACACAGTGAAACCTAAAAATAAAAACTGCTATTGTAAACGAACGCTTCAACCGAGAATAACAAAATTTGGTGAGCCAAGTGGGATTTGTGTACTTGTCATTACCATCAAGTATCATCAAGATTGGGTGAAAAAATATTTGCTGGTATTTTGGAAACTCGTTATTTCTTGGAAGCTTGGCAACCCCTCTCAATGAAAGTGCTTTTCCACAGTCTGTGCCTAGGGCTACTTGAAGAGGAAACAAACCATAGAGACAAAACGGAGAACTCCTTTATTGTGTCAAATTTCAAAGAGCTACTAGAAACCATGTTGGATTTAGAGTTCCAAATTCATCTATCTATATAGGAGAGAACAGAGTGAAACCTAAAAATAAAAACTGCTATTGTAAACGAACGCTTCAACCTAGAAGAACAAAATTTGTTGAGCCAAGGAGGATTTGTGTACTTGTCATTACCACCACGTATAATAAAGATTGGGTTAAAAAATATTTGCTGGTATTTCTGAAACTCGTTATTTCTTAGAATGTTGGCAACCCCTCTCAATGAAAGTGCTTTTCCACAGTCTGTGCCTAGGGCTACTTGAGGGGGAAACAAACCATAAAGACAAAACTGAGAACTCCTTTATTTTGTCAACTTTCAAAAAGCTACTACAAACCATGTTGGATTTAGAGTTCCAAATTCATCTATCTCTATGGAAGAGAACAGAGGAAAACCTAAAAATAAAAACTGCTGCAGTAAATGAATGCTTCAACCTAGACGAACAAAATTTGGTGAAACAAGTGGGATTTGTGTACTGATCATTACCACAACGTATCAACAAGTTTTTGTGAAAAAATATTTTCTGGTATTTCGGAAACTCGTAATTTCTTGGAAGGTTGGCAACCCCTTTCAATATAAGTGCTTTTCCACAGTCTCTACTTAGGGCTACTTGAAGAGGAAACAAATCATAAAGACAAAAACTGAGAACTAGTTTTTTTTTCAAGTTTCAAAGAGCTACTATAAACCATGTTGGATTTAGAGTTCCAAAGTCATCTATCTATATAGGAGAGAACAGAGGGAAACCTAAAAATAAAAACTGCTACTGTAAACGAACGCTTCAACCTAGAAGAACAAAATTTGGTGAGCCAAGTGGGATTTGTGTACTTGTCATTACCACCATGTATCATCCAGTTTGGGTTAAAAAATATTTGCTGGTATTTCGGAAACTCCTAATTTCTTGGAAGCTTGGCAAACCCTGTCAATGAAAGTGCTTTTCCACAGTCTCTGCTTAGGGCTACTTGAAGGGGAAACAATTCATAGAGATAAAACTGAGAACTCATTTATTTTGTCAAGTTTCAAGAGCTACTACAAACCATGTTGGATTTAGAGTTCCAAATTCATCTATCTATATAGGAGAGAACATAGCGAAACCTAAAAATAAAAACTGCTATTGTAAACGAACGCTTCAACCTAGAAGAAGAAAATTTGTTGAGCCAAGTAAAATTTGTGTACTTGTCATTACCACCACGTATAATCCAGATTGGGTGAAAAAATATTTGCTTGTTTTTCGGAAACTCCTTATTTCTTAGAAGCTTGGCAACCCCTCTGAATGAAAGTGCTTTTCCACAGTCTGTGCCTAAGGGTTAATTGAAGGGGAAACAAACCATAGAGACAAAACTGAGAACCCTTTTATTTTGTCAAGTTTCTAAGAGCTACTACAAACCATGTTGGATTTAGAGTTCCAAATTCATCTATCTATATAGGAGAGAACAGAGGAAAACCTAAAAATAAAAACTGCTACAGTAAATGAACGCTTCAAACTAGAAGAACAAACTTGGGTGAGCCAAGTGGGATTTGTGTACCGATCATTACCACTACGTATCAACAAGATTGGTTGAAAAAATATTTGCTGGTATTTCGGAAACTCGTAATTTCTTTGAAGCTTGGTAACCCCTTTTAATGAAAGTGCTTTTACACAGTCTCTGCTTAGGGCTACTTGAAGAGGAAACAAATCATAAAGACATAACTGAGAACTAGTTTTTTTTTTCAAGTTTCAAAGAGCTACTACAAACCATGTTGGATTTAGAGTTCCAAATTAATCTATCTATATAGGAGACAACAGAGGGAAACCGAAAAATAAAAACTGCTACTGTAAACGAACGCTTCAACTAGAAGAACAAAATTTGGTGAGCCAAGTGGGATTTGTGTGCTTGTCATTTCCACCAAGTATCATCAAGATTTGGTGAAAAAATATATGCTGGTATTTCGGAAACTCGTAATTTCTTGGAAGCTTGGCAACCCCTTTCAATGAAATGGCTTTTTCCAAAGTCTCTGCTTAGGGCTACTTGAAGAGGAAACAAATTATAGAGACAAAGCTGAGAACTCATTTATTTTGTCAAGTTTCAAAGAGCTACTACAAACCATGTTGGATTTAGAGTTCCAAATTCATCTATCTACATAGGAGAGAACAGAGTGAAAACTAAACATAAAAACTGCTAGTCTAGACGAACGCTTGAACCTAGAAAACAAAATTTGGTGAGTCAAGTGGGATTCGTGTACTGATCATTACCACCAAGTATCATCAAGATTGGGTGAAAAAATATTTGCTGGTATTCGGAAACTCGTTATTTCTTAGAAGCTTGTCAACCCCACTTAATGAAAGTGCTTTTCCACAGTCTGTGCCTAGGGCTACTTGAAGAGGAAACAAACCATAGAGACAAAACTGAGAACTCCTTTATTGTGTCAAGTTTCAAAGAGCTACTAGAAACCATGTTGGATTTAGAGTTAAAATTCATCTATCTATATAGGAGAGAACAGAGTGTAACCTAAAAATAAAAACTGCTCTTGCAAACGAACACTTCAACCTAGAAGAACAAAATTTGTTGAGCCAAGTAGGATTTGTGTACTTGTCATTACCACCACGTATCATCAAGATTGGGTGAAAAAGTATATGCTGGTATGTCAGAAACTCGTTATTTCTTGGAAGCTTGGCAACCCCTTTCAATGAAAGTGCTTTTCCACAGTCTGTGCCTAGGGCTACTTGAAAAGGAAACAAACCATAGAGACAAAACTGAGAACTACTTTATTTTGTCAAGTTTCAAAGAGCTACTACAAACCCCGTTGGATTTAGAGTTCCAAATTCATCTATCTATATAAGAGAGAACAGAGTGAAACCTACATATAAAATCTGCTATTGTAGACGAACGCTTCAACCTAGAAGAACACAATTTGGTTAGCCAAGTGGTTTTTGTGTACTGATCATTACCACCAAGTATCATCAAGATTGGGTGAAAAAATATTTGCTGGTATTTCGGAAACTCTTTATTTCTTAGAAGCTTGGCAACCCCTCTCAATGAAAATGCTTTTCCACAGTCTGTGTCTAGGACTACTTGAAGAGCAAACAAAACATACAGACAAAACTGAGAACTACTTATTTGGTCAAGTTTAAAGGAGCTACTACAAATCATGTTGGATTTAGAGTTCCAAATTCATCTATCTATATAGGAGAGAACAGAGTGAAACCTAAAAACAAAAACTGCTACTGTAAACGAATGCTTCAAACTAGAAGAACACAATTTGGTGAGCCAATGGGATTTGTGTACTGATCATTACCACCAAGTATCATCAAGATTGGGTGAAAAAATATTTGCTGGTATTTCAGAAACTCGTTATTTCTGAGAAGCTTGGCAACCCCTCTCAATGAAAGTGCTTTTCCACAGTCCGTGCCTGGGGCTATTGAGGAGGAAACAAACCATAGAGACAAAACTGAGAACTACTATTTTTTGTCAAGTTTCAAAGAGCTACTACAAACCATGTTGGATTTAGAGTTCCAAATTCATCTATCTATATAGGAGAGAACCGAGGGAAACCTAAATATAGAAACTGCTACTGTAGACGAAAGCTTAAACCTAGAAGAACAAAATTTGGTGAGTCAAGTGGGATTTGTGGACCGATCATTACCCCCAAGTATTATCAAGATTGGGTGAAAAAATATTTGCTGGTATTTAAGAAACTCGTTATTTCTTGGAAGCTTCACAACCCCTCTCAATCATGCTTTTCCACAGTCTGTGCCTAGGGCTACTTGAAGAGGAAACAAACCATAGAGACAAAACTGAGAACTCCTTTATTTTGTCAAGTTTCAAAGAGCTACTACAAACCATGTTGGATTTAGAGTTAAAAATTCATCTATCTATATAGGAGAGAACAGAGTGAAACCTAAATATAACAACTTCTACTGTAGACGAACGCTTAAACCTAGAGGAACAAAATTTGGTGAGCAAAGTGGGATTTGTGTACCGATCATTCCCACCACGTATCATCAAGATTGGGTGAAAAAGTATTTGCTGGTATTTCGGAAACTCGTAATTTCTTGGAAGCTTGGCAACCCTTTCAATGAAGGTGCTTTTCCACAGTCTGTGCCTAGGGCTAATTTAAGAGGATACAAACCATAGAGAAAAAACTGAGAACTAATTTATTTTGTCAAGTTTCAAAGAGCTACTACAAACTATGTTGGATTTAGAGTTCCAAATTTTTCTGTAAATGAATGCTACTGTAAATGAACGCTTCAACCTAGAAGAACAAAATTTGGTGAGCAAAGTGGAATTTGTGTACTTGTCATTACCACCTAGTATCATCAAGTTTGGGTGAAAAAATATTTGCTGGTATTCGGAAACTCGTAATTTCTTGGAAGCTTGGCAACCCCTTTCAATGAAAGTGCTTTTCCACAGTCTCTGCTTAGGCTACTTGAAGAGGAAACAAACCATAGAGACAATAAGGAGAACTCCTTTATTTGGTCTAGTTTTAAATACCTACTAGAGACCACGTTGGATTTAGAGTTCCAAATTCATGTATCTATATAGAAGAGATCAGAGGGAAACCTAAATATAAAAACTGCTACTGTAAGACGAACGCTTCAACCTAGAAGAACAAAATTTGGTGAGCAAAGTGGGATTGTTGTACGGATCATTACCACCAAGTATAATCAAGATTGGGTGAAAAATATTTGCTGGTATTTCGGAAATTCGTTTTTTCTTAGAAGCTTGGCAACCCCTCTAAATGAAAGTGCTTTTCCAACAGTCTGTGCCTAGGGCTACTTTGAAGAGGAAACAAACCATAGAGACAAAACTGAGAACGCCTTTATTTTATCAAGTTTCAAAGAGCTACTACAAACCACGTTGGATTAGAGTACCAAATTCATCTATCTATATAGGAGAGAACAAAGTGAAAACCTAAAAATTAAAAACTGCTACTGAAAACGAACGCTTCAACCTAGAAGAACAAAATTTCGTGAGCCAAGTGGGATTTGTGTACTTGTCATTACCACCAAGTATCATCAAGTTTGGGTGAAAAAAATATTTGCTGGTATTTCCGAAACTCGTTATTTCTTCGAAGCTTGGCAAACCCTTTCAATGAAAGTGCTTTTCCACTCTCTCTGTTTAGGGCTACTTGAAGAGGAAACAAATCATAGAGACAAAACTGACACCTACTTTTTTTGTGAAGTTTCAAAGAGCTACTACAAAACCATGTTGGATTTAGAGTTCCAAATTCAGCTATCTATATAGGAGAGGACAGAGTGAAACGTAAATATAAAAATTGCTACTGTAGATGAACGCTTAAACCTAGAAGAACAAAATTTGGTGAGCTTAGTCGGATTTGTGTACTGATCATTACCACCTAGTTTCATCAAGATTGGATGAAAAAATATTTGCTGGTATTTCGGAATCTTGTTATTTCTTAGAAACTTGGCAACCCCTCTCAATGAAAGTGCTTTTCCACAGTCTGTGCCTAGGTCTACTTGAAGAGGAAACAAACCATAGAGACAAAACTGAGAACTCCTTATTTGGTTCAAGTTTCTAAGAGCTACTACAAACCATGTTGGATTTAGAGTTCCAAATTCATCAACCTATATAGGAGAGAACAAAGAGAAACCTAAAAATAAAAACTGCTACTGTAAACGAATGCTTCAAGCTAGAAGAACCAAATTTGGTGAGCCAAGTGGGATTGGTGTATGATCATTACACCAAGTATCATCAAGATTGGGTGAATAAATGTTTGCTGGTATTTCGAAACCTCCTTTTATCTTAGAAGCTTTACAACCCCTCTCAATGAAAGTGCTTTTCCACAGTCTGTGCCTAGGGCTACTTGAAGAGGAAACAAACCATAGAGACAAAACTGAGAACGCCTTTTTATTCTCAAGTTTCAAAGAGCTACTAAAAACCATGTTGGATTTAGTGTTCCAAATTCATCTATCTATATAGGAGAGAACAGAGGGAAACCTAAAATATAAACTGCTACTGTAAACGAATGCATCAACCTAGAAGAACAACATTTGGTGAGTCAACTGGGATTTGTGTACAGATCATTACCACCAAGTATCATCCAGTTTGGGTGAAAAAATATTTGCTGGTATTTCGGAAACTCGTTATTTCTTAGAAGCTTGGCAACTCCTTTCAATGAAAGTGCTTTTCCACAGTCTGTGCCTAGGGCTACTTGAAGAGGAATAAAACCATAGAGACCAAATTGAGAACTACTTTATTTTGTCAAGTTTCAAAGAGCTACTACAAACCATGTTCGATTTAGAATTCCAAATTCATCTATCTATATAGAAGAGAACAGAGTGAAACCTAAATATAAAAATTGCTACTGTAGACGAACGCTTCAACCTAGAACAACAAAATTTAGTGAGCCAAGTGGGATTGGAGTACTGATTATTACCACCAAGTATATTCAAGATTGGGTGAAAAAATATTTGCTGGTATTTCGGAAACTCTTTATTTCTTAGAAGGTTGGCAACCCCTCTCAATAAAAGTGCTTTTCCACAGTCTGTGCCTAGGGCTACTTGAAGAGGAAACAAAGCATAGAGACAAAACTGAGAACGCCTTTATTTTCTCAAGTTTCAAAGACCTACTACAAACCATGTTGGATTTAGAGTTCCAAATTCATCTATCTATATAGGAGAGAACAAAGTGAAACCTAAAAATGAAAACTGCTACTGAAAACGAACGCTTCAACCTAGAAGAACAAAATTTTTTGAGCTAAGTGGGATTGGTGTACTGATTATTAAAACCAAGTATCACAAAGATTGGGTGGAATAATATTTGCTGGTATTTCGGAATCTCGTTATTTCTTAGAAGCTTGGCAATCCCTCTCAATGAAAGTGCTTTTCCACAGTCTGTGCCTAGGGCTAATTGAAGAGGTAACAAACCATTGAGACAAAACTGAGAACTCCTTAATTTTGTCAAGTTTCAAGGAGCTAGTACAAACCATGTTGGATTTAGAGTTCCAAATTCAGCTATCTATATAGGGGAGAACAGAGGGAAACCTAAAAATATAAATTGCTACTTTAAACGAACGCTTCAAATTAGAAGAACAATATTTGGTGAGTCAAGTGGGATTTGTGTACCGATCATTACCACCAAGTATCATCAAGATTGGGTGAAAACTGTTTGCTGGAATTTTGGAAACTCGTTATTTCTTAGAAGCTTGGCAACCCCTCTCAATGAAAGTGCTTTTCCACAATCTGTGCCTAGGGCTACTTGAAGAGGAAACAAACCATAGAGACAAAACTAAGAACTCCTTTATTTTGCCAAGTTCAAAGAGCTACTACAAACCATGTTGGATTTAGATTTCCAAATTCATCTATCTATATAGGAGAGAACAAAAAGAAAGCTAAAAATAAATACTGCTACAGTAAACGAACGCTTCAACCGAGAAGAACAAAATTTGGTGAGCCAAGTGGGATTTGTGTACTTGTCATTACTACCACTTATCATCAAGATTGGGTGAAAAAGTATTTGCTGGTATTTCAGAAACTCGTAATTTCTTGGAAGCTTGGCAACCCCTTTCAATGAAAGTGCTATTCCACAGTCTCTACTTAGCGCTACTTGAAGAGGAAAGAAAAGATAGACACAAAACTGAGAACTCCTTTATTTTGTCAAGTTTCAAAGATCTACTACAAACCATGTTGGATTTAGAGTTCCAAATTCATCTATCCATATAGGAGAGAACAGAGGGAAACCTAAAAAAAATAAACTGCTACTTTAAACGAACGCTTCAAACTAGAATAATAAAATTTGGTGAGTCAAGTGGCATTTGTGTTCTGATCATTACCACTAAGTATCATGCAGAATAGGTGAAAAAATATTTGCTGGTATTTCGGAAACTCGTTATTTCTCGGAAGCTTGGCAACCCATTTCAATGAAAGTGCCTTTCCACAGTCTGTGCCTAGGGCTACATGAAGTGGAAACAAACCATAGAGACAATACTGAGAACTCCTTTATTTTGTCAAGTTTCAAAGAGCTACTACAAACCATGTTGGATTTATAGTTCCAAATTCATGTATCTATATAGAAGAGAACAGAGTGAAACCTAATATAAAAACTGCTACTGTAGACGAACGCTTCAACCTAGAAGAACAAAATTTGGTGAGCCAAGTGAGATTGGTGTACTGATTATTACAACCAAGTATCATCAAGTTTGGGTAAAAAAATATTTGCTGGTATTTCTGAAATCGTTATTTCTTAGAAGCTTGGCAACCCCTCTCAATGAAAGTGCTTTTCCACAGTCTGTGCCTAGGGCTACTTGAAGAGGAAACAAACCATAGAGACAAAACTGAGAATACCTTTATTTTGTCAAGTTTCAAAGAGCTACTACAAACCATCTTGGATTTAGATTTCCAAATTCATCTATCTATATAGGAGAGAACAAAGTGAAACCTAAAAATAAAAACTGCTACTCTAAACGAATGCTTCAACCGAGAAGAACAAAATTTGGTGAGCCAAGTGGGATTTGTGTACTTGTCAATACCACCACTTATCATCAAGATTGGGTGAAAAAGTATTTGCTTGTATTTCGGAAACTCGTAATTTCTTGGAAGATTGGCAACCACTTTCAATGAAAGTGCTATTCCACAGTATCTGCTTAGGGCTACTTGAAGAGGAAAGAAATCATAGGGACAAAACTGAGAACTACTTTTTTTGTCAAGTTTCAAAGAGCTAGTACAAACCATGTTGGATTTATAGTTCCAAATTCAGCTATCTATATAGGAGAGAACAGAGGGAAACCTAAAAATATAAACTGCTACTGTAAACGAACGCTTCAAACTAGAAGAACAAAATTTATTGAGTCCAGTGGGAGTTCTTTACCGATCATTACCAAAAAGTATCCTCAAGATTGGGTGAAAAAATGTTTGCTGGTGTTTCGGAAACTCGTTATTTCTTCGAAGCTTGGCAACCCGTTTCAATGAAAGTGCTTTTCCATAGTCTCTGCTTAGGGCAACTTGAAGAGGAAACAAACCATAGAAACAAAACTGAGAACTCCTTTATTTTGTCAAGTTTCAAAGAGCTACTTCAAACCATGTTGGATTTAGAGTTCCAAATTCATCTATCTATATAGGAAAGAACAGAGGGAAACCTAAAAATATAAACTGCTACTGTAAACGAACGCTTCAACCTAGAAGAACAAAATTTGGTGAGTCAAGTGGGATTTCTGTACCGATCATTACCACCAAGTATCATCCAGAATGGGTGAAAAAATATTTGCTGGTATTTCGGAAACTCGTTATTTCTTGGAATCTTGGCAACCCCTTTCAATGAAATTGCTTTTCCACAGTCTGTGCCTAGGGCTACTTGAAGAGGAAACAAACCATAGAGACAATACTGAGAACTCCTTTATTTTGTCAAGTTTCAAAGAGCTACTACAAACCATGTTGGATTTAGAATTCAAAATTCATGTATCTATATAGAAGAGAACAGAGTGATCCTAAATATGAAAACTGCTACTGTAGACGAACGCTTCAACCTAGAAAAACAAAATTTGGTGAGCAAAGTGGGATTGGTGTACTGATTATGAAAACCAAGGATCATTAAGATTGGGTGAAAAAATATTTGCTGGTATTTAGGAAACTCATTGTTTCTTAGAAGCTTGCAACCCCTCTCAATGAAAGTGCTTTTCCACAGTCTGGGCCTAGGGCTACTTGAAAAGGAAAGAAACCATTGAGACAAAACTGAGAACTCCTTTATTTTGTCAAGTTTCAAGGAGCTACTACAAACCATGTTGGATTTAGGTTTCCAAATTCATCTATATATATAGGAGAGAAGAAAGTGAAACTGAAAAATAAAAACTGCTACTGTAAACGAACGCTCCAACTGAGAAGAGCAAAATTTTGTGAGCCAAGTGTGAATTGTCTACTTGTCATTACCACCACTTATCATCAAGATTGGGTGAAAAAGTATTTGCTGGTATTTCGGAAATCGTTATTTCTTAGAAGCTTGGCAACCCCTTTCAATGAAAGTGCTTTTCCTGAGTCTCTGCTTAGGGCTACTTGAATAGGAAAGAAATCATAGAGACAAAACTTAGAACTACTTTTTTTGTCAAGTTTCAAAGAGCTAGTACAAACCATGTTGGATTTAGAGTTCCAAATTCAGCTATCTATATAGGAGAGAACAGAGGGAAACCCAAAAATATAGACTGCTACTGTAAACGAACTCTTCAAAGTAGAAGAACAAAATTTGGTGAGCCAAGTGGCATTTGTGGACTGATCATTACCACCAAGTATCATCAAGATTCGGTGAAAAAATATTTGCTGGTATTTCGGAAACTCGAAATTTCTTGGAAGCTTGGCAACCCCTTTCAATGAAATTGCTTTTCCACAGTCTGTGCCTAGGGCTACTTGAAGAGGAAACAAACCATAGAGACAATACTAAGAACTCCTTTATTTTGTCAAGTTTCAAAGAGCTACTACAAACCATGTTGGATTTAGAATTCAAAATTCATGTATCTATATAGAAGAGAACAGAGTGATCCTAAATATGAAAACTGCTACTGTAGACGAACGCTTCAACCTAGAAAAACAAAATTTGGTGAGCAAAGTGGGATTGGTGTACTGATTATGAAAACAAAGGATCATTAAGATTGGGTGAAAAAATATTTGCTGGTATTTAGGAAACTCATTGTTTCTTAGAAGCTTGCAACCCCTCTCAATGAAAGTGCTTTTCCACAGTCTGGGCCTAGGGCTACTTGAAAAGGAAAGAAACCATTGAGACAAAACTGAGAACTCCTTTATTTTGTCAAGTTTCAAGGAGCTACTACAAACCATGTTGGATTTAGGTTTCCAAATTCATCTATATATATAGGAGAGAAGAAAGTGAAACTGAAAAATAAAAACTGCTACTGTAAACGAACGCTCCAACTGAGAAGAGCAAAATTTTGTGAGCCAAGTGTGAATTGTCTACTTGTCATTACCACCACTTATCATCAAGATTGGGTGAAAAAGTATTTGCTGGTATTTCGGAAATCGTTATTTCTTAGAAGCTTGGCAACCCCTTTCAATGAAAGTGCTTTTCCTGAGTCTCTGCTTAGGGCTACTTGAATAGGAAAGAAATCATAGAGACAAAACTTAGAACTACTTTTTTTGTCAAGTTTCAAAGAGCTAGTACAAACCATGTTGGATTTAGAGTTCCAAATTCAGCTATCTATATAGGAGAGAACAGAGGGAAACCCAAAAATATAGACTGCTACTGTAAACGAACTCTTCAAAGTAGAAGAACAAAATTTGGTGAGCCAAGTGGCATTTGTGGACTGATCATTACCACCAAGTATCATCAAGATTGGGTGAAAAAATATTTGCTGGTATTTCGGAAACTCGAAATTTCTTGGAAGCTTGGCAACCCCTTTCAATGAAAGTGCTTTTCCACTGTCTCTGCTTAGGGCTACTTGAACAGGTAACAAGCCATAGAGACAAAACTGAGAACTCCTTTATTTAGTCAAGTTTCAAAGAGCTACTACAAACCATGTTGTATTTAGAGTTCCAAATTCATCTATCTATATAAGAGAGAACAGAGTGAAACCTAAATATAAAAACTGCTACTGTAGACAAACGCTTAAACCTAGAAGAACAAAATTTGTTGAGCAAAGTGCGATTTGTGGACTTATCATTACCACCAAGTATCATCAAGATTGGGTGAAAAAATATTTGCTGGTATTTCGGAAACTCTTTATTTCTTAGAAGGTTGGCAACCCCTCTCAATAAAAGTGCTTTTCCACAGTCTGTGCCTAGGGCTACTTGAAGAGGAAACAAACCTTAGATACAAAACTGAGAACTCCTTTATTTTGTCAAGTTTCAAATAGCTACTACAAACCATGTTGGATTTAGAGTTCCAAATTCATCTATCACTATAGAAGAGAACAGAGTGAACCCTAAATATAAAAACTGCTACTGTAGACGAACGCTTCAACCTAGAAGAATAAAATTTAGTGAGCCAAGTGGGATTGGTGTACTGATCATTACCACCAAGTATTATCAAGATTGGGTGAAAAAATATTAGCTGGTATTTCGGAAACCAGTTATTTCTTAGAAGATTGCAACCCCTCTCAATGACAGTGCTTTTACACAGTCTGTGCCTAGGGCTACTTGAAGAGTAAACAAACCATAGAGACAAAACTGAGAACGCCTTTATTTTGTCAAGTTTCAAAGAGCTACTAAAAACCATGTTGGATTTAGAGTTCCAAATTCATCTATCTATATAGGAGAGAACAATGTGAAACCGAAAAATAAAAACTGCTACTGTAAACGAATGCTTCAACCGAGAAGAACAAAATTTGGTGAGCCAAGTGGGATTTGTGTACTTGTCATTACCACCACTTATAATCAAGATTGGGTGAAAAAGTATTTGCTGGTATTTCGGAAACTCATAATTTCTTGGAAGCTTGGCAACCTCTTTCAATGAAAATGCTTTTTCACAGTCTCTGCTTAGGGCTAATTGAAGAGGAAAGAAATCATAGAGACAAAACTGAGAACTACTTTTTTTGTCAAGTTTCAAAGAGCTAGTACAAACCATGTTGGATTTAGAGTTCCAAATTCAGCAATCTATACAGCAGAGAACAGAGGGAAACCTAAAAATAAAAACGGCTCCTGTAAACGAACGCTTCAAACTGGAAGAACAAAATTTGGTGAGTCAAGTGGCATTTGTGTACTGATCATTACCACCACGTATCATCAAGATTGTGTGAAAAAATATTTGCTGCTATTTTGAAAACTCATTATTTCTTAGAGGCTTGGCAACCCCTCTCAATGAAAGTGCTTTTCCACAGTCTGTGCCTAGGGCTACTTTAAGAAGAAACAAACCATAGGGACAAAACTGAGAAGTACTTTTTTTTTGTCAAGTTTCAAAGAGCTACTACAAACCATGTTGGATTTAGAGTTCCATATTCATCTATCTATATAAGAGAGAACAGAGTGAAACGTAAATATAAAAACTGCTACTGTAGACGAATGCTTCAACCTAGAAGAACAAAATTTGGTGAGCCAAGTGGGATTTGTGTACTTGTCATTACCACCAAGTATCATTAAGATTGGGTGAAAAAATATTTGCTGGAATTTCGGAAACTCGTTATTTCTTAGAAGCTTGGCAACCGCTCTCAATGAAAGTGCTTTTCCACAATCTGTGCCTAGGGCTACTTGAAGAGGAATCAAACCATAGAGACAAAACTGAGAACTCCTTTATTTTATGAAGTTTCAAAGAGGTACTACAAACCATGTTGGATTTAGAGTTCCAAATTCATCTATCTATATAGGAGAGATCTGAGTGAAAACTAAAAATAAAAACTGCTACTGTAAACGAACGCTTCAACTTATATGAACAAAATTTGGTGAGCCAAGTGGGATATGTGTACTGATCATTACCACCAAGTATCATCAAGATTAGGTGAAAAAATGTTTGCTGGTATTTCGGAAACTCTTAATTTCTTGGAAGCTTGGCAACCCCTTTCAATGAAAGTGCTTTTCCACAGTCTCTGCTTAGGGCTAATAGAAGAGGAAACAAATCATAGAGACAAAACTGAGAACTAGTTTATTTTGTCAAGTTTCAAAGAGCTACTACAAACCATGTTGGATTTAGAGTTCCAAATTCATCTACCTATGTAGGAGAGAACAGAGGGACACCTAAAAATATAAACTGCTACTGTAAACGAACGTTTCAACCTAGAAGAACCAAACTTGATGAGTCAAGTGGGATTGGTGTACTGATCATTACCACCAAGTATCATCAAGATTGGGTGAAAAAATATTTGCTGGTATGTTGGAAACTTGTTATTTCTTAGAAGCTTGACAACCCCTCTCAATGAATGTGCTTTTCCACAGTCTGTGCTTAGGGCTACTTGAAGAGGAAACAAACCATAGAGACAAAACTGGGAACTCCTTTATTTTGTCAAGTTTCATAGAGCTACTACAAACCATGTTGATTTTAGAGTTCCAAATTCATCTATCTATATAGGAGAGAACAGAGTGAAACCTAAAAATAAAAACTGCTACTGTCAACGAACGCTTCAATCTAGAAGAACAAAATTTGGTGAGCCAAGTGGGATTTGTGTACTTGTCATTACCACCAAGTAATGGGTCAAAAAATATTTGCTGGTATTTCAGAAACTCGTTATTTCTTAGAAGCTTGGCAACGCTTCTCAATGAATGTGCTTTTCCCCAGTCTGTGCTTAGGGCTATTTGAAGAGGAAACAAACCATAGAGACAAAACTGAGAACTTTTTTATTTTGTCAAGTTTCAAACAGCTACTACAAACCATGTTGGATTTAGAGTTCCAAATTCATCTATCTATATAGGAGAGAACAGAGGGAAACCTAAAAATAAAAACTGCTAATGTAAACGAACGCTTCAACCTAGAAGAGCAAAATTTGGTGATCCAAGTGGCATTTGTGTACTTGTCATTAACACCAAGTATCATCAAGATTGGGTGAAAAAACATTTCCTGGTATTTCGGAAACCCGTAATTTCTTGGGAGCTTGGCAAACCCTTTCAATGAAAGTGCTTTTTCACAGTCTCTGCTGAGGGATACTTGAAGAGGAAACAAATCATAGAGATAAAACTGAGAACTACCATTTTTGTCATGTTTCAAAGAGCTACTACAAACCATGTTGGATTTAGAGTTCCAAATTCATCTATCTATATAGGAGGGAAAAGTGGGAAACCTAAAAATAAAAACTGCTACTGTAAACAAACGCTTCAACGTAGAAGAACAAAATTTCGTGAGCCAAGTGGGATGTGTACTTGTCATTACCACCAAGTATCATCAAGATTGGGTGAAAAAATATTTGCTGGTATTTCAAAACTACTTATTTCTTAGAAGATAGGCAACCCTTTCAATGAAATTTCGTTTCCACAGTCTATGCCTAGGGCTACTTGAAGAGGAAACAAACCATAGAGAAAAAACTGAGAACTCCTTTATTTTGTCAAGTTTCAAAGAGCTACTACAAACCATGTTGGATTTAGAGTTCCAAATTCATCTATCTATATAAGAGAGAACTAAGTGAAACCTAAAAATAAAATCTGCTACTGTAAACGAACGCTTCAACCTAGAAGAACACAATTTAGTGAGCCAAGTGGCATTTGTGTACTGATCATTACCACCAAGTATCATCAAGATTGGGTGAAAAAATATTTGCTGGTATTTCGGAAAGCCATAATTTCTTGGGATCTTGACAAACCCTTTCAATGAAAGTGCTTTTCCACAGTCTCTACTGAGGGCTACTTGAAGAGGAAACAAATCATAGAGACAAAACTGAGAACTCCTTTATTTTTTCAAGTTTCAAAGACCTACTACAAACCCTGTTGTATTTAGAGTTCCAAATTCATCTATCTATATAGGAGACAACAGAGGGAAACCTAAAATATAAAATGCTACTGTAAACGAACGCTTAAACCTAGAAGAACAAAGTTTGGTGATCCAAGTTTGATTTGTGTACTTGTCATTACCACCAAGTATCATTAAGATTGGGTGAAAAAATATTTGCTAATATTCCGGGAACTCGTTATTTCTTAGAAGCCTCTCAACCCCTCTCAATGAAAGTGCTTTTCCACAGTCTGTTCCTAGGGCTACTTGAAGAGGAAATAAACCATAGAGACAAAACTGAGAACTCCTTCATTTTGTCAAGTTTCAAAGTGCTACTACAAACCATGTTGGATTTAGAGTTCCAAATTCATCTATCTATATAAAAAAGAATAGAGTGAAACCTAAAAATAAAAACTGCTATTGTAAACGAACGCTTCAACCTAGAAGAACACAATTTAGTGAGCCAAGTGGTATTTGTGTACTGATCATTACCAAGAAGTATCATCAAGATTGGGTGAAAAAATATTTGCTGGTATTTTGGAAACTCATTATTTCTTAGAAGCTTGGCAACAACTCCCAATGAAAGTGCTTTTCCACAGTCTGTGCCTAGGGCTATTTGAAGAGGAAACAAACCATAGAGAAAAAACTGAGAACTTTTTTATTTTGTCAAGTTTCAAAGAGCTACTACAAACCATGTTGGATTTAGAGTTCCAAATTCATCTATCTATATAGGAGAGAACAGAGGGAAACCTAAAAATATAAACTGCTACTGTAAACGAACGCTTCAACCTAGAAGAACAAAATTTGGTGAGCCAAGTGGGATTTGTGTACTTGTCATTAACACCAAGTATCATCAAGTTTGGGTGAAAAAATATTTGCTGGTATTTCGGAAACTCGTTATTTCTTAGAAGCCTGGCAACCCCTGTCAATCAAGGTGCTTTTCCACAGTCTGTGCCTAGGGCTACTTGAAGAGGAAACAAAACATAGAGACAAAACTGAGAACTCCTTTAGTTTTTCAAGTTTCAAAGAGCTACTACAAACCATGTTGGATTTAGAGTTCCAAATTCATCTATCTATATAGGAGAGAACAGAGGGAAACCTAAAAATAAAAGATGCTACTGTAAACGAACGCTTCAACCTAGAAGAACAAAATTTGGTGAGCAAAGTGGGATTTGTGTACTTGTCATTACCACCAAGTATCATCAAGATTGGGTGAAAAAATATTTGCTGGTATTTCGGAAACTCGTAATTTCTTGGAAGCTTGGCAACCCCTTTCAATGAAAGTGTTTTTCCCCAGTCTGTGCCTAGGGCTATTTGAAGAGGAAACAAACCATAGAGAAAAAACTGAGAACTTTTTTATTTTGTCAAGTTTCAAAGAGCTACTACAAACCATGTTGGATTTAGAGTTCCAAATTCATCTATCTACATAGGAGAAAACAGAGGGAAACCTAAAAATAAAAACTGCTACTGTAAACGAACGCTTCAACCTAGAAGAGCAATATTTGGTGAGCCAAGTGGCATTTGTGTACTTGTCATTACCACCAAGTATCATCAAGATTCGGTGAAAAAATATTTGCTGGTATTTCGGAAACCCGTAATTTCTTGGGAGCTTGGCAAACCCTTTCAATGAAATTGCTTTTCCACAGTCTCTGCTGAGGGCTACTTGAAGAGGAAACAAATCATAGAGACAAATGAGAACTCCTTTATTTTGTCAAGTTTGAAAGAGCTATTACAAACCATGTTGGATTTAGAGTTCCAAATTCATCTATCTATATAGGAGAGAACATAGGGAAACCTAAAATATAAACTGCTACTGTAAACAATCGCTGCAACCTAGAAGAACAAAATTTGGTGAACCAACTGGGATTTGTGTACTTGTCATTACCACCAAGTATCATCAAGATTGGGTGAAAAAATATTTGCTGGTATTTCGGAAACTCGTTATTTCTTAGAAGCCTGGCAATCAATCTCAATGAAAGTGCTTTTCCACAGTCTGTGCCTAGGGCTACTTGAAAAGGAAACAAAACATAGAGACAAAACTGAGAACTCCTTCATTTTTTAAAGTTTCAAAGAGCTACTACAATCCATTTTGGATTTAGAGTTCCAAATTCATCTATCTATATAAAAGAGAAGAGAGTGAAACCTACAAATAAAAACTGCTATTGTAAACGAACGCTTCAACCTAGAAGAACACAATTTGGTGAGCCAAGTGGTATTTGTGTACTGATCATTACCACCAGGATAATCAAGATTGGGTGAAAAAATATTTGCTAGTATTTTGGAAACTCTTTATTTCTTAGAAGCTTGGCAACAACTCCCAATGAAAGTGCTTTTCCACAGTCTGTGCCTAGTGCTACTTGAAGAGGAAACAAACCATACAGACAAAACTGAGAACTCCTTTATTTTGTCAAGTTTCAGAGAGATACTACAAACCATGTTGATTTTAGAGTTCCAAATTCATCTATCTATATATTAGAGAACAGAGTGAAACCTGCAAATAAAAATTGCTACTGTAAACGAACGCTTCAACCTAGAAGAACAGAATTTGGTGAGCCAAGTGGGATTTGTGTACTTGTCATTACCACCAAGTATCATCAAGATTGGGTGAAAAAATATTTGCTGGTATTTCGGAAACTCGTAATTTCTTGGAAGCTTAGCAACCCCTTTCAATGAAAGTGCTTTTCCACAGTCTCTGCTTAGGGCTACTTTAAGAGGAAACAAATCAAAGAGACAAAACTGAGAACTCCTTTATTTTGTCAAGTTTGAAAGAGCTACTACAAAACATGTTGGATTTAGAGTTCCAAATTCATCTATCTATATATGAGAGAACAGAGGGAGACCTAAAAATATAAACTGCTACTGTAAACTAACGCTTCAACCTAGAAGAACAAAATTTGGTCAGTCAAGTGGGATTTGTGTACTTGTCATCACCACCACGTATCATCCAGATTGGGTGAAAAAATATTTGCTGGTATTTCGGAAACTCTTAATTTCTTGGAAGCTTTGCAACCCCTTTTCAATGAAAGTGCTTTTCCACAGTCTCTGCTTAGGGCTACTTGAAGAGGAAACAAATCAAAGAGACAGAACTGAGAACTCCTTTATTTTGTCAAGTTTCAAAGAGCTACTACAAACCATGTGGGTTTAGAGTTCCAAATTCATCTATCTATATAGGAGAGAACAGAAGGAGACCTAAAAATATAAACTGCTACTGTAAACTAAAGCTTCAACGTAGAAGAACAAAATTTGGTGAGTCAAGTGGGATTTGTGTACCGATCATTGGCACCAAGTGTCATCAAGATTGGGTGAAAAAATATTTGCTGGTATTTCAGAAACTCGTTATTTCTTAGAAGCTTGGCAACCCCTCTCAATGAAAGTGCTTTTCCACAGTCTGTGCCTAGGGCTACTTGAAGAGGAAACAAACCATAGAGACAAAATTGAGAACTCCTTTATTTTGTCAAGTTTCAGAGAGTTACTTCAAACCATGTTGATTTTAGAGTTCCAAATTCATCTATCTATATAGGAGAGAACAGAGTGAAACCTAAAAATAAAAACTGCTCCTGTAAACGAACGCTTCAACCTAGAAGAACACAATTTAGTGAGCCAAGTGGCATTTGTGTAATGATCATTACCACCACGGATCATCAAAATTGGGTGAAAAAATATTTGCTGGTATTTCGGAAACTCATTGTTTCTTAGAAGCTAGGCAATGCCTCTCAATGGATGTGCTTTTCCCCAGTCTGTGCCTAGGGCTATTTGAAGAGGAAACAAACCATAGAGACAAAACTGAGAACTTTTTTATTTTGTCAAGTTTCAAAGAGCTACTACAAACCATGTTGGATTTAGAGTTCCAAATTCATCTATCTGTATAGGAGAGAACAGATGGAAACCTTAAAATATAAACTGCTACTGTAAACTAACGCTTCAACCTAGAAGAACAAAATTTGGTGAGCCAAGTGGGAATTGTGTACTTGTAATTACCACCAAGTATCATCAAGATTGGGTGAAAAAATATTTGCTGGTATTTTGGAAATCCGTAATTTTTTAGGAGCTTGGCAAACCCTTTCAATGAAAGTGCTTTTCCACAGTCTCTGCTTAGGGCTACTTGAAGAGGAAACAAATCATAGAGACAAAACTGAGTACTCCTCTATTTTGTCAAGTTTCAAAGAGCTACTACAAACCATGTTGGATTTAGAGTTCCAAATTCATCTATCTATATCAGAGAGAACAGCGGGAAACCTAAAAATAAAAACTGCTACTGTAAAAGAACGCTTCAACCTACAAGAACAAAATTTGGTGAGCCAATTGCGATTTGTGTACTGATCATTACCACCACGTAACATCAAGATTGGGTGAAAAAATATTTGCTCGTATTTCGAAAACTCGTTATTTCTTAGAAGCTTGGCAACCCCTCTCAATGAAAGTGCTTTTTCACAGTGTGAGCATAGTGTACTTGAAAAGGAAACAATTCATAGAGACAAAACTGAGAACTCCTTTATTTTGTCAAGTTTCATAGCTACTACAAACCATGTTGCATTTAGAGTTCCAAATTCATCTATCTATATAAAAGAGAACAGAGTGAAACCTAAAAATAAAAACTGCTATTGTAAACCAACGCTTCAACCTAGAAGAACACAATTTGTTGAGCCAAGTTGTATTTGTGTACTGTTCATCACCATGAAGTATCATCAAGATTGGGTGAAGAAATATTTCCTGGTATTTCGGAAACTCGTTATTTCTTAGAAGCTTGGAAATCCTTCTCAATGAAAGTGCTTTTCCACAGTCTGTAGCTGGGGCTACTTGAAGAGGAAACAAATCATAGAGACAAAACTGAGAACTCCTTTATTTTGTCAAGTTCAAAGAGCTACTACAAACCATGTTGTATTTAGAGTTCCAAATTGATCTACCTATATAGGAGAGAACAGAGGGACACCTAAAAATATGAACTGCTACTGTAAACGAACGCTTCAACCTAGAAGAACCATATTTGGTGAGTAAAGTGGGATTTGTGTACTGATCATTACCACCAATATCATCAAGATTGGGTTAAAAAATATTTGCTGGTATTTTGGAAAATTTTATTTCTTAGAAGCTTGGCAACAACTCTCAATGAAAGTGCTTTTCCACAGTCTGTGCCTAGGGCTACTTGAAGAGGAAACAAACAATAAAGACAAAACTGAGAACTCCTTCATTTTGTCAAGTTTCAGAGAGCTACTACAAACCATGTTGATTTTAGAGTTCCAAATTCATCTATCTATATAGGAGAGAACAGAGTGAAACCTAAAAATAAAAACTGCTACTGTAAACGAATGCTTGAACCTAGAAGAACAAAATTTGGTGAGCCAAGTGGGATTTGTGTACTTTCATGACCACCAAATATCATCAAGATTGGGTGAAAAAATATTTGCTGGTATTTCGTAAACTCGTAATTTCTTTGAAGCTTGGCAACCCCTTTCAATGAAAGTGCTTTTCCACAGTCTCTGCTTAGGGCTACTTGAAGAGGAAACAAACCATAGAGACAAAACTGAGAACTCCTTTATTTTGTCAAGTTTCAAAGAGCTACTAAAAACCATGTTGGATTTAGTGTTCCAAATTCATCTATCTATATAGGAGAGAACAGAGGGAGACGTAAAATATAAACTGCTACTGTAAACTAACGCTCCAAACTAGAAGAACAAAATTTGGTGCGTCAAGTGGGATTCATGTACCGATCATTACCACCAAGTATCATCAAGATTGGGTGAAAAAATATATGCTGGTATTTCGGAAACTCGTTATTTCTTAGAAGCTTGGCAACCCCTTTCAATGTAAGTGCTTTTCCACACTTTGTGCCTAGGGCTACTTGAAGAGGAAACAAAGCATAGAGACAAAACTGAGAACTCCTTTATTTTGTCAAGTTTCAAAGAGCTACTACAAACCATGTTGGATTTAGAGTTCCAAATTCATCTATCTATATGGGAGAGAACAGAGGGACACCTAAAAATATGAACTGCCCTTGTAAAGGAACGCTTCAACCTAGAAAACCAAATTTGGTGAGCCAAGTGGGATTTGTGTACTTGTCATAACCACTAAGTATCATCAAGATTGGGTGAAAAAATATTTGCTGGTATTTCGGAATCTCGTTATTTCTTAGTAGCCTGGCAACCCCTCTCAATGAAAGTGCTTTTCCACAGTCTGTGCCTAGGGCTACTTGAAGAGGAAACAAAGCAGAGAGACAAAACTGAGAACTCCTTTATTTTGTCAAGTTTCAAAGAGCTACTACAAACCATGTTGGATTTAGAGTTCCAAATTCATCTATCTATATGGGAGAGAACAGAGGGACACCTAAAAATATGTACTGCCTCTGTAAAGGAACGCTTCAACCTAGAAAACCAAATTTGGTGAGCCAAGTGGGATTTGTGTACTTGTCATAACCACTAAGTATCATCAAGATTGGTTAAAAAATATTTGCTGGTATTTTGAATCTCGTTATTTCTTAGTAGCCTGGCAACCCCTCTCAATGAAAGTGCTTTTCCACAGTCTGTGCCTAGGGCTACTTGAAGATTAAACAAACCATAGAGACAAAACTGAGAACTCCTTTATTTTGTCAAGTTTCAAAGAGCTACTACAAACCATGTTGGATTTAGAGTTCCAAATTCATCTATCTATATAAAAGAGAACAGAGTGAAACCTAAAAATAAAAACTGCTATTGTAAACCAACGCTTCAACCTAGAAGAACACAATTTGGTGAGCCAAGTGGCATTTGTGTACTAATCATTACCACCAATTATCATCAAGATTGGGTGAAAAAATATTTGCTGGTATTTCTGAAACTCGTTATTTGTTAGAAGCTTGGCAACTCCTCTCAATTAATGTGCTTTTCCCCAGTCTGTGCCTAGGGCTATATGAAGAGGAAACAAACAAATAGAGACAAAACTGAGAACTTTTCTATTTTGTCAAGTTTCAACGAACTACTACAAACCATGTTGGATTTAGAGTTCCAAATTCATCTATCTATATAGCAGAGAACAGAGGGAAACCTAAAAATATAAACTGCCACTGTAAACGAACGCTTCAACCTAGAAGAACAAAATTTGGTGAGCCAATTGGTATTTGTGTACTTGTCATTACCACCAAGTATCATCAAGATTGGGTGAAAAAATATTTGCTGGTATTTCGGAAACTCGTAATTTCTTGGAAGCTTGGCAACCCCTTTCAATGAAAGTGGTTTTCCACAGTCTCTGCTTAGGGCTACTGAAGAGGAAATAAATCATAGAGACAAAACTTAGAACTCCTTAATTTTTTCAAGTTTCAAAAAGCTACTACAAACCATGTTGGATTTAGAGTTCCAAATTCATCTATCTATATAGGAGAGAACAGAGGGAAACCTAAAAATATAAACTGCTAGTGTAAACTAACGCTTCAAACTAGAAGAACAAAATTTGGTGAGTCAAGTGGGATTTCTGTACCGATCATTACCACCAATTATCATCAAGACTGGGTGAGAAAATATTTGCTGGTATTTCGGAAACTTGTATTTCTTAGAAGCTTGCCACCCCTTTCAATGAAAGTGCTTTTCCACAGTTTGTGCCCAGGACTACTTGAAGAGGAAACAAACCATAGAGACAAAACTGAGAACTCCTTAATTTTTTCAAGTTTCAAAAAGCTACTACAAACCATGTTGGATTTAGAGTTCCAAATTAATCTATCTAATTGGGAGAGAACAGAGTGAATCCTAACAATAAAAACTGCTGCTGTAAACGAACGCTTCAACTTAGAAGAGCACAATTTGGTGAGCCAAGTGGCATTTGTGGACTGATCATTACCACCACGTATCATCCAGATTGGGTGAAAAAATATTTGCTGGTATTTCGGAAACTCGTTATTTCTTAGAAGATTGGCAACCCCTCTCAATGAATGTGCTTTTCCCCAGTCCTTGCCTGGGGCCATTTGAAGAGGAAACAAACCATAGAGAAAAAACTGAGAACTTTTTTATTTTGTCATGTTTCAAAGAGCTACTAAAAACCATGTTGGATTTAGAGTTCCAAATACATCTATCTATATAGGAGAGAACAGAGTGAAACCTAAAAATAAAAACTGCTACTGTAAACGAACGCTTCAATCTAGAAGGGCAAAATTTGGTGAGCCATGTGGGATTTGTGTACTTGTCATTACCACCAAGTATCATGAAGCTTGGGTGAAAAAATATTTGCTGGTATTTCGCAAACCCATAATTTCTTGGGAGCTTGTCAAATCCTTTCAATGAAAGTGCTTTCCACAGTCTCTGCTTAGGGCTACTTGAAGAGGAAATAAATCATAGAGACAAAACTGAGAACTCCTTTATTTTGTCAAGTTTCAAAGAGCTACTACAAACCATGTTGGATTTAGAGTTCCAAATTCATCTATCTGTATAGGAGAGAACAGAGGGAAATCTTAAAACATAAACTGCTACTGTAAACTAACGCTTCAACCTAGAAGAACAAAATTTGGTGAGCCAAGTGGGAATTGTGTACTTGTAATTACCACCAAGTATCATCAAGATTGGATGAAAAAATATTTGCTGGTATTTCGGAAATCCGTAATATTTTGGGAGCTTGGCAAACCCTTTCAATGAAAGTGCTTTTCCACAGTCTCTGCTTAGGGCTACTTGAAGAGGAAACAAATAATAGAGACAAAACTGAGTACTCCTTTATTTTGTCAAGTTTCAAAGAGCTACCACAAACCATGTTGGATTTAGTGTTTCAAATTCATCTATCTATATCGGAGAGAACAGCAGGAAACCTAAAAATAAAAACTGCTACTGTAAACGAACGCTTCAACCTACAAGAACAAAATTTGGTGAGCCAATTGGGATTTGTGTACTGATCATTACCATCACGTAATATCAAGATTGGGTGAAAAAATATTTGCTCGTATTTCGAAAACTCGTTATTTCTTAGAAGCTTGGCAACCCCTCTCAATGAAAGTGCTTTTTCACAGTGTGTGCATAGTGTACTTGAAGAGGAAACAATTCATAGATACAAAACTGAGAACTCCTTTATTTTGTCAAGTTTCATAGCTACTACAAACCATGTTGGATTTAGAGTTCCAAATTCATCCATCTATATAGGAGAGAACAGAGTGAAACCTAAAAATAAAAACTGCTACTGTAAACGAACGCTTCAAACTAGAAGAACAAAATTTGGTGAGCCAAGTGGGATTTGTATACTTGTCATTACCACCAAGTATCATCAAGATTGGGTGAAAAAAATTTGCTGGTATTTCGGAAACCCGTAATATATTAGAAGCTTGGCCACCCCTTTCAATGGAAGTGCTTTTCCACAGTCTCTGCATGGGATACTTGAAGAGGAAACAAATCACAAAGACAAAACTGAGAATTCCTTTATTTTTTCAAGTTTCAAAGAGCTACTACAAACCATGTTGGATTTAGAGTTCCAAGTTCATCTATCTATATAAAAGAGAACAGAGTGAAACCTAAAAATAAAAACTGCTACTGAAAACGAACACTTCAACCTAGAAGAACACAATTTGGTGAGCCAAGTGGGATTTGTGTACTTGTCATTAACACCAAGTATCATCAAGATTGGGTGAAAAACTGTTTGCTGGTATTTCGGAAACTCCTAATATCTTGGAAGGTGCGTAACCCCTTTCAATGAAAGTGCTTTTCCCCAGTCTCTGCCTAGGGACATTTGAAGAGGCAACAAACCATAGAGAAAAAACTGAGAACTCCTTTATTTTGTCAAGTTTCAAAGAGCTACTACAAACCATGATGGATTTAGAGTTCCAAATTCATCTATCTATATGGGAGAGAACAAAGTTAAACCTAAAAATAAAAACTGCTACTGTAAACGAACGCTTCAACCTAGAAGAACACAATTTGGTGAGCCAAGTGGCATTTGTGTACTGATCATTACCACCACGTATCATCAAGATTGGGTGAAAAAATATTTGCTGGTATTTCGGAAACTCGTTATTTCTTAGAAGCTTGGCATCCCCTCTCAATGAATGTGCATTTCCCCAGTCTGTGCCTAGGGCTACTTGAAGAGGAAACAAATCATAGAGACAAAACTGAGAACTACTTTGTGTTTTCAAGTTTCAAAGAGCTACTACAAACTATGTTGTATTTAGAGTTCCAAATTCATCTATCTATATAGGAGAGAACAGAGGGACACCTAAAAATATAAACTGCCTCTGTAAAAGAACGCTTCAACCTAGAAGAACCAAATTTGGTGATCAAGTGGGATTTGTGTACTGATCATTACCACCAGTATCATCAAATTGGGTGAAAAAATATTTGCTGGTATTTTGGAAACTCGTTATTTCTTAGAAGCTTGACAACAACTGTCAGTGAAAGTGCTTTTCCACAGTCTGTGCCTAGGGCTACTTGAAGAGGAAACAAAAAATAGAGACAAAACTGAGAACTCCATTATTTTGTCAAGTTTCAGAGAGCTACTACAAACCATGTTGATTTTAGAGTTCCAAATTCATCTATCTATATAGGAGAGAACAGAGTGAAACCTAAAAATAAAAACTGCTACTGTAAACGATCGCTTCAACCTAGAAAAACAAAATTTGGTGAGCCAAGTGGGATTTGTGTACTTGTCATTACCACCAAGTATCATCAAGATTGGGTGAAAAAATGTTTGCTGGTATTTCGCAAACCCGTAATTTCTTGGGAGTTTTGCAAACCCTTTCAATGAAACTGCTTTTCAACAGTCTCTGCTTAGGGCTACTTGAAGAGGAAACAAATCATAGAGACAAAACTGAGAACTGATTTATTTTGTCAAGTTTCAAAGAGCTACTACAAACCATGTTGGATTTAGAGTTCCAAATTCATCTATCTATATAGGAGAGAACAGAGGGAAACCTAAAAATATAAACTGCTACTGTAAACGAACGCTTCAACCTAGAAGAACAAAATTTGGTGAGCCAAGTGGGATTTGTGTACTTGTCATTAACACCAAGTATCATCAAGTTTGCGTGAAAAAACATTTGCTGGTATTTCGGAAACTCGTTATTTCTTAGAAGCCTGGCAACCCCTGTCAATCAACGTGCTTTTCCACAGTCTATGACTAGGGCTATTTGAAGAGAAAACAAAACATAGAGACAAAACTAAGAACTTCTTCATTTTGTCAAGTTTCCAAGAGCTACTAAAATCCATGTTGGATTTAATGTTCCAAATCATTTATCTATATAAAAAAGAACAGAGTGAAACCTAAAAATAAAAACTGCTACTGTAAACGAACGCTTAAACCTAGAAGAACACAATTTGTTGAGCCAAGTGGGATTTGTGTACTTGTCATTACCACCACGTATCATCAAGATTGGGTGAAAAAATATTTGCTGGTATTTCTAAAACTCGTTATTTCTTAGAAGCTTGGCAACCCCTCTCAATGAAAGTGCTTTTCCACAGTCTATGAAAAGGGCTACTTGAAGAGGAAACAAATCATAGAGACAAAACTGAGTACTCCTTTATTTTGTCAAGTTTCAAAGAGCTACTACAAACCATGTTGGATTTAGAGTTCCAAATTCATCTATCTATATAGGAGAGAACAGAGGGAAACCTAAAAAAATAAACTGCTACTGTAAACGAACGCTTCAACCTAGAAGAACAAAATTTGGTGAGTCAAGTGGGATTTGTGTACCGATCATTACCACCAAGTATCATCAAGATTGGGTGAAAAAATATTTGCTGGTATTTCGGAAACTCGTTATTTCTTAGAAGCCTTGCAACCCCTCTCAATGAAAGTGCTTTTCCACAGTCTATGAAAAGGGCTACTTGAAGAGGAAACAAATCATAGAGACAAAACTGAGTACTCCTTTATTTTGTCAAGTTTCAAAGAGCTACTACAAACTATGTTGGATTTAGAGTTCAAAATTCATCTATCTATATAGGAGAGAGCAGAGGGAAACCTAAAAATAAAAACTGCTACTGTAAACGAACGCTTCAACCTAAAAGAACAAAATTTGGTCAGCCAAGTGGGATTTGTGTACCGATCATTACCACCATGTATCATCAAGATTGGGTGAAAAAATATTTGCTCGTATTTCGAAAACTCGTTATTTCTTAGAAGGTTGGCATCCCCTCTCATGAAAGTGCGTTTCCACAGTGTGTGCATAGGGCTACTTGAAGAGGAAACAATCCATAGAGAAAAAAACTGAGAACTCCTTTATTTTGTCAAGTTTC
Source organism: Callospermophilus lateralis (assembly GCF_048772815.1). NCBI lineage: Eukaryota > Metazoa > Chordata > Mammalia > Rodentia > Sciuridae > Callospermophilus > Callospermophilus lateralis. The sequence goes on from NW_027513786.1 coordinate 51,484, forward strand.
AAAGAGCTACTACTAACCATGTTGGATTTAGAGTTCCAAATTCATCTATCTATATAGGAGAGAACAGAGTGAATCCTAAAAATAAAAACTGCTACTGTAAATGAACGCTTCAACATAGAAGAAAAAATTTGGTGAACCAAGTGGGATTTGTGTACTTGTCATTACCACCAAGTATCATCAAGATTGGGTGAAAAAATATTTGCTGGTATTTCGAAAACCCGTAATTTCTTGGAAGCTTGGCAACCCCTTTCAATGGAAATGCTTTTCAACAGTCGCTGCCTGGGCTACTTGAAGAGGAAACAAATCATAGAGACAAAACTGAGCACTACTTTTTTTTGTGAAGTTTCAAAGAGCTAATACAAACCTTGTTGTATTTAGAGTTCCAAATTCATCTATCTATATAGGAGAGAACAAAGTGAAACCTAAAAATAAAAACTGCTACTGTAAACGTACACTTCAACCTAGAAGAACACAATTTGGTGAGCCAAGTGGGATTTGTGTACTTTTCATTAACACCAAGTATCATCAAGATTGGGTGAAAAACTGTTTGCTGGTATTTCGAAAACTCCTAATTTCTTGGAAGCTTGGCCACCCCTTTCAATGAAAGTGCTTTTCCACAGTCTCTGCTTAGGGATACTTGAGGAGGAAACAAATCATAGAGACAAAACTGAGAACTCCTTTATTTTGTCAAGTTTCAAAGAGCTACTACAAACCATGTTGGATTTAGAGTTCCAAATTCATCTATCTATATAGGAGAGAACAGAGGGATACCGAAAAATATAAACTGCTACTGTAAACTAACGCTTCAACCCAGAAAAACAAAATTTGGTGAGTCAAGTGGGATTTGTGTACCGATGATTACCACCAAGTATCATCAAGACTGGGTGAAAAAATATTTGCTGGTATTTCAGAAACTCGTTGTGTCTTAGAAGTTGGCAACCCCTTTCAATGAAAGTGCTTTTCCACAGATTGTGCCTAGGGTACTTGAAGAGGAAACAATCCATAGAGACAAAACTGAGAACTCTTTTATTTTGTCAAGTTTCAAAGAGCTAATAGAAACCATGTTGGATTTAGAGTTCCAAATTCATCTATCTATATAGGAGAGAACAGAGTGAAACCTAAAAATAAAAACTGCTACTGTAAACGAACGCTTCAACCTAGAAGAACACAATTTGGTGAGCCAAGTGGGGTTTTTGTACTGATCATTACCACCACGTATCATCAAGATTGCGTGAAAAAAATATTTGCTTGTATTTCAGAAACTCGTTGTTTCTTAGAAGCTTGGCAACCCCTATCAATGAATGTGCATGTGCCCAGTCTGTGCCTACGGCTATTTGAAGAGGAAACAAACCATAGAGACAAAACTGAGAACATTTTTATTTTGTCAACTTTCAAAGAGCTACTACAAACCATGTTGGGTTTAGAGTTTCAAATTCATATATCTATATAGGAGAGAAAAGAGGGAAACCTAAAAATAAAAACTGCTCTTGTAAATGAACGCTTCAACCTAGAAGAGCAAAATTTGGTGAGCCAAGTGGGATTTGTGTACTTGTAATTACCACCAAGTATCACCAAGATTGGGTGAAAAAATATTTACTGGTATTTCGGAAACCCGTAATTTTTTTTGAGGTTGGCAAACCCTTTCAATGAAAGTGCTTTTCCACAGTCTCTGCTTAGGGCTACTTGAAGAGGAAACAAATCATAGAGACAAAACTGAGAACTCCTTAATTTTGTCAAGTTTCAAAGAGCTACTACAAACCATGTTGGATTTAGACTTCCAAATTCATCTATCTATATAGGAGAGAACCGAGGGAAACCAAAAATATAAACTGCTACTGTAAACGAACGCTTCAACCTAGAAGAACAAAATTTGGTGAGTAAAGTGGGATTTGTGTACTGATCATTACCACCACGTATCATCAAGATTGGGTGAAAAAATATTTGCTGGTATTTCGGAAACTCGTTATTTCTTAGAAGCTTGGCAACCCCACTCAATGAATGTGCTTTTCCCCAGTCTGTGCCTAGGGCTATTTGAAGAGGAAACAAACAATAGAGACAAAACTGAGAACTTTTCTATTTTGTCAAGTTTCAAAGAGCTACTACCAACCATGTTGGATTTAGAGTTCCAAATTCATCTATCTATATAGGAGAGAACAGAGGGAAACCTAAAAATATAAACTGCTACTGTAAACGAACGCTTCAACCTAGAAGAACAAAATTTGGTGAGCCAATTGGGATTTGTGCACTTGTCATTACTACCAGGTATCATCAAGATTGGGTGAAAAAATATTTGCTGGTACTTCGGAAACTCGTAATTTCTTGGAAGCTTGGCAACCCCTTTCAATTAAAGTGGTTTTCCACAGTCTCTGCTTAGGGCTACTTGAAGAAGAAACAAATCATAGAGACAAAACTGAGAACTCCTTTATTTTGTCAAGTTTCAAAGAGCTACTACAAACCACGTTGGATTTAGAGTTCCAAATTCATCTATCTACATGGGAGAGAACAGAGTGAAACCTAAAAATAAAAACTGCTACTGTAAACGAACGCTTCAACCTAGAAGAGCACAATTTGGTGAGCCAAGTGGCATTTGTGTACTGATCAATACCGCCACGTATCATCCAGATTGGGTGAAAAAATACTTGCTGGTATTACGGAAACTCGTTATTTCTTAGAAGCTTGGCAACCCCTCTCAATGAATGTGCTTTTCCCCAGTCTGTGCCTAGGGCCATTTAAAGAGGAAACAAACCATAGAGAAAAAACTGAGAACTTTTTTATTTTGTCAAGTTTAAAAGAGCTACTACAAACCATGTTGGATTTAGAGTTCCAAATTCATCTATCTATATAGGAGAGAACAGAGGGAAACCTAAAAATAAAAACTGCTACTGTAAACGACCGCTTCAACCTAGAAGAGCAAAATTTGGTGAGCCATGTGGGATTTGTGTACTTGTCATTACCACCAAGTATCATGAAGATTGGGTGAAAAAATATTTGCTGGTATTTCGCAAACCCATAATTTCTTGGGAGCTTGTCAAATCTTTTCAATGAAAGTGCTTTCCACAGTCTCTGCTTAGGGCTACTTGAAGAGGAAACAAATCATAGAGACAAAACTGAGAACTCCTTTATTTTGTCAAGTTTCAAAGAGCTACTACAAACCATGTTGGGTTTAGAGTTCCAAATTCATCTATCTATATAGGAGAGAACAGAGTGAAACCTAAAAATAAAAACTGCTACTGTAAACGAACGCTTCAACCTAGAAGAACAAAATTTGGTGAGCCAAGTGGGATTTGTGTACTTGTCATTAACACCAAGTATCATCAAGATTGGGTGAAAAAATATTTGCTGGTATTTCGGAAACTCGTTATTTCTTAGAAGCCTGGCAACCCCTCTCAATGAAAGTGCTTTTGCACAGTCTGTGATTAGGGCTACTTGAAGAGGAAACAAAACATAGGACAAAACTCAGAACTCCTTTATTTTGTCAAGTTTCAAAGAGCTACTACAATCCATGTTGGATTTAGTGTTCCAAATTCAACTATCTATATAAAGAGAACAGAGTGAAACCTAAAAATTAAAAACTGCTACTATAAACGAACACTTCAA
>NW_027513786.1:55280-99757 GCF_048772815.1 Callospermophilus lateralis
GAAATACCAGCAAATATTTTTTTCACCCAATCTTTGATGATACGTGGTTGAAAATGATCAGTGGACAAATAACACTGGCTCACCAAATTGTGTTCTTCTAGGTTGAAGCGTTCGTCTACAGTAGCTATTTTTATATGTAGTTTTCACTCTGTTCTCTCTTATATAGACAGATGAATTTGGAACTCTAAATTCAACATCGTTTGTAGTAGCTCTTTGAAACTTGACAAAATAAAGTTGTCCTCAGTTTTGTCTCTATGGATTCTTTCCTCTTAAATAGCCCTAAGCAGAGACTGAGGAAAATCACTTTCTTTGAATGAGGTTGCAAACTTCCAAGAAATTACGAGTTTTCCAAAATACCAGCAATTATTTTTTCACCCAATCTTGATGATAAGTGGTGGTAATGATCAGTACACAAATCCCACTTGGCTCACCAAATTTTGTTCTTCTAGGTTGAAGCGTTCGTCTACAGTAGCGGTTTCTTATATTTATGCTTCACTCTGTTCTTCTCCTATATAGATAGATGAATTTGGAACTCTAAATCCAACATGGTTTGTAGTAGTTCTTTGAAACTATACAAAATAAAGGAGTTCTGAGTTTTGTCTCTATGGTTTGTTTTCTCTTTATGTAGCCCTAGTCACAGAATGTGGAAAAGAACTTTCATGAGAAGGGTTGCCAAGCTTCTAAGAAATAACGAGTTTCCAAAAACCAGCAAATATTTTTTTCACCCAATCTTGATGATACTTTGTCGTAATGATCAGTGCACAAATCCCCACTTGGCTCACCAAAATGTGTTCTTCTAGGGTGAAGCGTTCGTTTACAGTAGCAGTTTATATTTTTAGGTTTACCTCTGTTTTCTCCTATATAGATAGCTGAATTGGGAACTCTAAATCCAACATGGTTTGTAGTAGCTTTTTGAAAGTTGACAAAAAAAGTAGTTCTCAGTTTTGTCTCTATGGGTTGTTTCCTCTTCCAGTAGCCTTAAGCAGAGACTGTGCAAAAGCACTTTCATTGAAAGGGGTTGCCAAGCATCCAAGAAATTACGAGTTCCCGAAATACCAGCAAATATTTTTTCACCCAATCTTGATGATACGTGGTGGTAATGGGCAAGTACACAAATCCCACTTGGCTCACAAATTTTGTCTTCTAGGTTGAAGCGGTCGTTTACAGTAGCAGTTTTTATTTTTAGGATTCCCTCTGTTCTCTCCTATATAGATGGATGAATTTGGAACTCTAAAACCAACATGGTTTGTAGTAGCTTTTTGAAACTTGACAAAATAAAGGACTTCTCAGTTTTGTCTTTATGGTTGGTTTTCCCCTTCAAGTAGCCCTAGGCACAGACTGTGGAAAAGCACTTTAATTGAGAGGGGTTGCCAAGCTTCTAGAAATAACGAGTTTCCGAAAATACCAGCAAATATTTTTTCATCCAATCTTGATGATACGTGGTGGAAATGATCAGTACACAAATACCACTATGCTCACCAAAATTGTGTTCTTCTGGGTTGAAGCGTTCGTCTACAGTAGCTGTTTATATATGTAGTTTTCACTCTGTTCTCTCTTATATAAGATAGATTAATTTGGAACTCTGAAACCAACATAGTTTTTAGTACCTCTTTGAAACTTGACAAAATAAAGTAGTTCTCAGTTTTGTCTCTATGGTTTGTTTTCCTCTTCAAGTAACCTAGGCACAGACTGTTGAAAAGCACTTTCATTGAAAGGGTTTGCTGCTTCCAAGAAATAACGAGTTTCCGAAATACCACCAAATATTTTTTCACCCAATCTTGATGATTCTTGGTGGTAATGATCGGTACACAAATCCCACTTGGCTCTCCAAATTTTGTTCTTCTAGTTTGAATCGTTCATTTACAATATCAGTTTATATTTTTAGGTTTCCCTCTGTTCGCTCCTATATAGAGAGATTACTTTGGAACTCTAAATACAACATGGATTGTAGTAGCTCTTTGAAACATCAAAAAATAAAGGAGTTCTCTGTTTTGTCACTATGATTTGTTTCCTCTTCTAGTAGCCCTAAGCAGAGACTGTGGAAAAGCACTTTAATTGAAAGGGGTTGCAAACTTCCAAGAAATTACGAGTTTCCAAAATACCAGCAAATATTTTTTCACCCAATCGTGATGATACTTGGTGGTAAGATTGAGTACACAAATCCCACTTGGCTCACCAAATTGTGTTCTTCTAGGTTGAAGCGTTCATCTACAGTAGCAGTTGGTTTATTTATGTTTCACTCTGTTCTCTCCTATATAGATAGATAAATTTGGAATTCTAAATCCAACATGGTTTGTAGTAGAGCTTTGAAACTTGACAAAATAAAGGAGTTCTCACTTTTGTCTCTATGATTTGTTTCCTCTTTAAGTAGCCCTAGGCACAGAATGTGGAAAAGCACTTTCATTGAGAGGGGTTGCCAAGCTTCTAAGAAATAACGAGTTTCCGAAATACCAACAAATATTTTTTCACCCAATCTTGATGATACTTGGTGGTAATGATCAGTAAACAAATCCCACTTGGCTCACCAAATTTTGTTCTTCTAGGTTTAAGCGTTCGTCTACAGTAGCAGGTTTTATATTTAGGTTTCTCTCTGTTCTCTCCTATGTAGATACTTGAATTGGAACTCTAAATTCAAAATGGTTTGTAGTAGCTCTTTGAAAACTTGGCAAAATATAGGAGTTCTCAGTTTTGTCTCTACGGTTTGTTTCCTCTTCAAGTAGCCCTAGGCACAGACTGTGGAAAAGCACTTTCATTTAGAGGAGTTGCCAAGCTTGAAAGAAATAACGATTTTCCGAAATACCAGCAAATATTTTTTTCACCCAATCTTGATGATACGTGGTTGAAATGATCAGTGGACAAATACCACTTGGCTCACCAAATTGTGTTCTTCTAGGTTGAAGCGTTCGTCTACAGTAGCTATTTTTATATGTAGTTTTCACTCTGTTTCTCTCTTATATAGACAGATGAATTTGGAACTCTAAATTCAACATCGTTTGTAGTAGCTCTTTGAAACTTGACAAAATAAGTGTCCTCAGTTTTGTCTCTATGGATTCTTTCCTCTTAAATAGCCCTAAGCAGAGACTGAGGAAAATCACTTTCTTTGAAATGGGTTGCAAAACTTCCAAGAAATTACGAGTTTCCAAATACCAGCAATTATTTTTTCACCCAATCTTGATGATAAGTGGTGGTAATGATCAGTACACAAATCCCACTTGCTCACCAAATTTTGTTCTTCTAGGTTGAAGCGTTCGTCTACAGTAGCGGTTCTTATATTTATGCTTCACTCTGTTCTCTCCTATATAGATAGATGAATTTGGAACTCTAAATCCAACATGGTTTGTAGTAGTTCTTTGAAACTATACAAAATAAAGGAGTTCTGAGTTTTGTCTCTATGGTTTGTTTTCTCTTTATGTAGCCCTAGTCACAGAATGTGGAAAAGAACTTTCATTGAGAAGGGTTGCCAAGCTTCTAAGAAATAACGAGTTTCCAAAAACCAGCAAATATTTTTTTCACCCAATCTTGATGATACTTTGTCGTAATGATCAGTGCACAAATCCCACTTGGCTCACCAAAATGTGTTCTTCTAGGGTGAAGCGTTCGTTTACAGTAGCAGTTTATATTTTTAGGTTTACCTCTGTTTTCTCCTATATAGATAGCTGAATTGGGAACTCTAAATCCAACATGGTTTGTAGTAGCTTTTGAAAGTTGACAAAAAAAGTAGTTCTCAGTTTTGTCTCTATGGGTTGTTTCCTCTTCCAGTAGCCTTAAGCAGAGACTGTGCAAAAGCACTTTCATTGAAAGGGGTTGCCAAGCATCCAAGAAATTACGAGTTCCCGAAATACCAGCAAATATTTTTTCACCCAATCTTGATGATACGTGGTGGTAATGGCAAGTACACAAATCCCACTTGGCTCACAAATTTTGTTCTTCTAGGTTGAAGCGGTCGTTTACAGTAGCAGTTTTATTTTTAGGATTCCCTCTGTTCTCTCCTATATAGATGGATGAATTTGGAACTCTAAAACCAACATGGTTTGTAGTAGCTTTTGAAACTTGACAAAATAAAGGACTCTCAGTTTTGTCTTTATGGTTGGTTTCCCCTTCAAGTAGCCCTAGGCACAGACTGTGGAAAAGCACTTTAATTGAGAGGGGTTGCCAAGCTTCTAGAAATAACGAGTTTTCCGAAATACCAGCAAATATTTTTTCACCCAATCTTGATGATACGTAGTCGTAATGACAAGTACACAAATCCCACTTGGCTCACCAAATTTTGTTCTTCTAGGTTGATGCGGTCGTTTACAGTAGCAGTTTTTATTTTTAGGTTTCACACTGTTCTCTCCTATATAGATAGATGAATTTGGAACTCTGAATCCAACATTGTTTGTTGTAGCTCTTTGAAACTTAACAAAAAAAGTATTTCTCAGTTTTCTCTCTATGTTTTGTTTCCTCTTCAAGTAGCCCTAAGCAGAGACTGTGGAAAAGCACTTACATTGAAAGGGGTTGCCAAGCTTCCAAGAAATTTCGAGTTTCCGAAATACCAGCAAATATTTTTTCACCCAATCTTAATGATAATTGGTGGTAATAACAAGTACACAAATCCCACTTGGCTCACCAAATTTTGTTCTAGGTTGAAGAGGTCGTTTACAGTAGCAGTTTTTATTTTTAGGTTTCACCCTGTTCTCTCCTATAACGATAGATGAATTTGGAACTCTAAATCAAACATGGATTGTAGTAGCTCTTGAAACTTGACAAAATAAAGGAGTTCTCAGTTTTGTCTCTATGGTTTGTTTCCTCTTCAAGTAGACTTAGGCACAGACTGTGGGAAAAGCACTTTCATTGAGAGGGGTTGCCAATCTTCTAAGAAATAACGAGGTTTCCGAAATACCAGCAAATATTTATTTACGCAATCTTGATGATACGTCGTGGTAATGACAAGTACACAAATCCCACTTGGCTCACCAAATTTTGTTCTTCTAGGTTGAAGCTGTCGTTTAGAGTAGCAGTTTTTATTTTTTAGGTTTCCCTCTGTTCTCTCCCTATATAGATAGATGAATTTGGAACTCTAAATCCAACATGGTTTGTAGTAGCTCTATGAAACTTAACAAAAAAGTAGTTCTCAATTTTGTCTCTATGATTTGTTTGCTCTTCAGGTAGCCCTAGGCACAGACTGTAAAAAAGCATTTTCATTGAGAGGGGTTGCCAAGCTTCTAAGAAATTAAGAGTTTACGAAATACCAGCAAATATTTTTTCACCCAATCTGGATGATACTTGGTGGTAATAATCCGTACACAAATCCCTCTTGGATCACCTAATTGAGTTCTTCTAGATTGAAGCATTCATCTACAGTACCAGTTTTAATATGTAGGTTTCAGTCTGTTCTCTCTTTTATAGATAGATGAATTTGGAACTCTAAATCCAACATGGTTTGTACTAGCTCTTTGAAACTTGACAAAATAAAGTAGTTCTCAGTTTGTCTCTATATTTTGTTTCCTCTTCAAGTAGCCCTAGGCACAGACTGTGGAAAAGCACTTTGATTGAAAGGGGTTGCCAAGCTTCCAACAAATAACGAGTTTCCGAAATACCAGCAAATATTTTTTCACCCAATCTTGATGATACGTAGTGGTAATGACAAGTACACAAATCCCACTTGGCTCACCAAATTTTGTTCTTCTAGGTTGATGCGGCCCTTTACAGTAGCAGTTTTTTATTTTTAGGTTTCACTCTGTTCTCTCCTATATAGATAGATGAATTTATAACTCTGAATCCAACATTGTTTGTTGTACCTCTTTGAAACTTAACAAAAAAAGTATGTCTCAGTTTTGTCTCTATGATTTGTTTCCTCTTCAAATAGCCCTAAGCAGAGTCTTTGGAAAAGCACTTACATTGAAAGGGGTTGCCAATCTTACAAGAAATTTCGAGTTTCCGAATTATCAGCAAATATTTTTTCACCAAATCTGGATGATACTTGGTGGTAATGACAAGTACACAAATCCCACTTTGTTCACCAAATTTTGTTCTTCTCGGTTTGAAGCGTTCGTTTACAGTAACAGTTTTTATTTTTAGGTTTCACTCTGTTTCTCTCCTACATAGATAGATGAATTTGGAACTCTAAATCCAACATGATTTGTAGTAGCTCTTTGAAACTTGAAAAATAAGGAGTTCTCAGTTTTGTCTCTGTGGTTTGTTTCCTCTTCAAGTAGACCTAGGCACAGACTGTGGAAAAGCACTTTCATTGAGAGGGGTTGCCAAGCTTCTAAGAAACAACGAGTTTCCGAAATACCAGGAAATATTTTTCACCCAATCTTGATGATACGTGGTGGTAATGACAAGTACACAAATCCCACTTGGCTCACCAAATTTTGTTCTTCTAGGTTGAAGCTGTCGTTTACAGTAGCAGTTTTTATTTTTAGGTTTCCCTCTGTTCTCTCCTATATAGATAGATGAATTTGCAACTCTAAATCCAACATGGTTTGTAGTAGCTCTCTGAAACTTGACAAAGTAAAGTAGTTCTTATTTTTTTCTCTATGGTTTGTTTTCTATTCAATTAGACCTAGGCACAGACTGTGGAAAAGCACTTTCATTGAAAGGGGTTCCCAAGCTTCCAAGAAATAACGAGTTTCCGAAATACCATCAAATACTTTTTCACTCAATCTTGATGATACTTTGTGGTAATGATTGGTACACAATCCCACTTGGCTCACCAAATTTTTTTCTTCTAGTTTGAAGCGTTCGTTTACAGTAGCAGTTTATATTTTTAGGTTTCCCTCTGTTCTCTCCTATATGCATAGATGAATTTGGAACTCTAAAGCCAACATGGTTTGTAGTAGCTCTTTAAACTTGATAAGAAAAGTAGTTCTCACTTATGTCTCTATGATTTGTTTCCTCTTCAAGTTGCCCTAACCAGAAACTGTTGAAAAGCACTTTCATTGAAAGGTGTTGCCAAGCTTACAAGAAATTACGAGCTTCTGAAATACCAGCAAATATTTTTTCACCCAATCTGGATGATACGTGGTGGTAATGACAAGTACACAAATCTCACTTGGCTCACCAAATTTTGTTCTTCTAGGTTGAAGCGTTCCTAAAGTAGCAGTTTTAATACGTAGGTTTCACTCTTTTTCTCTCCTATATAGATAGATGAATTTGGAACTCTAAATCAAACATGGTTTGTAGTAGCTCTTTGAAATTTGACAAAATATAGGAGTTCTCAGTTTTGTCTCTATGGATTGTTTCCTCTTCCAAGTAACCCTAGGCACAGACTGCGGAAAAGGCACTTTCATTGAGAGGGGTTGCCAAGCTTCTAAGAAATAACGAGTTTCTCAAACACCAGCAAATATTTTTTCACCTAATCTTGATGATACTTGGGTTAAATGATCAGTACACAAATCCCACTTGGCTCACCAACTTTTGTTCTTCTAGTTTGAAGTTTTCGTCTACAGTAGCAGTTAAGTTTTATATTATGTTATACTTTGTTCTCTCCTATATAGATAGATGAATATGGAACTCTAAATCCAACATGGTTTGTGGTAGCTCTTTCAAACTTGAAAAATATAGGAGTTCTCAGTTTTTTCTCTATGGTTTGTTTCCTCTTCAAGTAGAAATAGGCACAGACTGTGGATAGCATTTTCATTGAGAGGGGTTGCCAAGCTTCCAAGAAATTACGAGTTTCCGAAATACCAGCAAATATTTTTTCATCCAATCTTGATGATACGTGGTGGAAATGATCAGTACACAAATACCACTATGCTCACCAAATTGTGTTCTTCTGGGTTGAAGCGTTCGTCTACAGTAGCTGTTTATATATGTAGTTTTCACTCTGTTTCTCTCTTATATAGATAGATTAATTTGGAACTCTGAAACCAACATAGTTTTTAGTACCTCTTTGAAACTTGACAAAATAAAGTAGTTCTCAGTTTTGTCTCTATGGTTTGTTTCCTCTTCAAGTAACCCTAGGCACAGACTGTTGAAAAGCACTTTCATTGAAAGGGTTTTGCTGCTTCCAAGAAATAACGAGTTTCCGAAATACCACCAAATATTTTTTCACCCAATCTTGATGATTCTTGGTGGTAATGATCGGTACACAAATCCCACTTGGCTCTCCAAATTTTGTTCTTCTAGTTTGAATCGTTCATTTACAATAACAGTTTATATTTTTTAGGTTTCCTCTGTTCGCTCCTATATAGAGAGATTACTTTGGAACTCTAAATACAACATGGATTGTAGTAGCTCTTTGAAACATCAAAAAATAAAGGAGTTCTCTGTTTTGTCACTATGATTTGTTTCCTCTTCTAGTAGCCCTAAGCAGAGACTGTGGAAAAGCACTTTAATTGAAAGGGGTTGCAAACCTTCCAAGAAATTACGAGTTTCCAAAATACCAGCAAATATTTTTTTCACCCAATCGTGATGATACTTGGTGGTAAGATTGAGTACACAAATCCCACTTGGCTCACCAAATTGTGTTCTTCTAGGTTGAAGCGTTCATCTACAGTAGCAGTTGGTTTATTTATGTTTCACTCTGTTCTCTCTATATAGATAGATAAATTTGGAATTCTAAATCCAACATGGTTTGTAGTAGAGCTTTGAAACTTGACAAAATAAAGGAGTTCTCACTTTTGTCTCTATGATTTGTTTCCTCTTTAAGTAGCCCTAGGCACAGAATGTGGAAAAGCACTTTCATTGAGAGGGGTTGCCAAGCTTCTAAGAAATAACGAGTTTCCGAAATACCAACAAATATTTTTTCACCCAATCTTGATGATACTTGGTGGTAATGATCAGTAAACAAATCCCACTTGGCTCACCAAATTTGTTCTTCTAGGTTTAAGCGTTCGTCTACAGTAGCAGGTTTTATATTTAGGTTTCACTCTGTTCTCTCCTATGTAGATACTTGAATTTGGAACTCTAAATTCAAAATGGTTTGTAGTAGCTCTTTGAAACTTGGCAAAATATAGGAGTTCTCAGTTTTGTCTCTACGGTTTTGTTTCCTCTTCAAGTAGCCCTAGGCACAGACTGTGGAAAAGCACTTTCATTTAGAGGAGTTGCCAAGCTTGAAAGAAATAACGATTTTCCGAAATACCAGCAAATATTTTTTTCACCCAATCTTGATGATACGTGGTTGAAATGATCAGTGGACAAATACCACTTGGCTCACCAAATTGTGTTCTTCTAGGTTGAAGCGTTCGTCTACAGTAGCTATTTTTATATGTAGTTTTCACTCTGTTCTCTCTTATATAGACAGATGAATTTGGAACTCTAAATTCAACATCGTTTGTAGTAGCTCTTTGAAACTTGACAAAATAAAGTTGTCCTCAGTTTTGTCTCTATGGATTCTTTCCTCTTAAATAGCCTAAGCAGAGACTGAGGAAAATCACTTTCTTTGAAATGGGTTGCAAAACTTCCAAGAAATTACGAGTTTCCAAATACCAGCAATTATTTTTTCACCCAATCTTGATGATAAGTGGTGGTAATGATCAGTACACAAATCCCACTTGGCTCACCAAATTTTGTTTTTCTAGGTTGAAGCGTTCGTCTACAGTAGCGGTTCTTATATTTATGCTTCACTCTGTTCTCTCCTATATAGATAGATGAATTTGGAACTCTAAATCCAACATGGTTTGTAGTAGTTCTTTGAAACTATACAAAATAAAGGAGTTCTGAGTTTTGTCTCTATGGTTTGTTTTCTCTTTATGTAGCCCTAGTCACAGAATGTGGAAAAGAACTTTCATTGAGAAGGGTTGCCAAGCTTCTAAGAAAATAACGAGTTTTCCAAAAACCAGCAAATATTTTTTTCACCCAATCTTGATGATACTTTGTCGTAATGATCAGTGCACAAATCCCACTTGGCTCACCAAAATGTGTTCTTCTAGGGTGAAGCGTTCGTTTACAGTAGCAGTTTATATTTTTAGGTTTACCTCTGTTTTCTCCTATATAGATAGCTGAATTGGAAACTCTAAATCCAACATGGTTTGTAGTAGCTTTTTGAAAGTTGACAAAAAAAGTAGTTCTCAGTTTTGTCTCTATGGGTTGTTTCCTCTTCCAGTAGCCTTAAGCGGAGACTGTGCAAAAGCACTTTCATTGAAAGGGGTTGCCAAGCATCCAAGAAATTACGAGTTCCCGAAATACCAGCAAATATTTTTTCACCCAATCTTGATGATACGTGGTGGTAATGGCAAGTACACAAATCCCACTTGGCTCACAAATTTTGTTCTTCTAGGTTGAAGCGGTCGTTTACAGTAGCAGTTTTTATTTTTAGGATTCCCTCTGTTCTCTCCTATATAGATGGATGAATTTGGAACTCTAAAACCAACATGGTTTGTAGTAGCTTTTTGAAACTTGACAAAATAAAGGACTTCTCAGTTTTGTCTTTATGGTTGGTTTCCCCTTCAAGTAGCCCTAGGCACAGACTGTGGAAAAGCACTTTAATTGAGAGGGGTTGCCAAGCTTCTAGAAATAACGAGTTTCCGAAATACCAGCAAATATTTTTTCACCCAATCTTGATGATACGTGGTGGTAATGACAAGTACACAAATCCCACTTGGCTCAACAAATTTTGTTCTTCTATGTTGAAGCGTTCGTTTACAATAGCAGTTTTTATTTTTAGGTTTCACTCTGTTCTCTCCTATATAGATAGATGAATTTGGAACTCTAAATCCAACATGGTTTCTAGTAGCTCTTTGAAACTTGACACAATAAAGGATTTCTCAGTTTTGTCTCTATGGTTTGTTTCCTCTTCAAGTAGCCCTAGGCACAGACTGTGGAAAAGCACTTTCATTGAGAGGGTTTGCCAAGCTTCTAAGAAATAATGAGTTTCCGAAATGCCAGCAAATATTTTTTCACACAATCTTGATGATACTTGGTGGTAATGATCAGTACACAAATCCCACTTGGCTAACCAAATTTTCTTCCTCTAGGTTGACGCGTTCTTCTACAGTAGCAGTTTTTATTCTTATGTTTCACTCTGTTGTCTAATATGTAGATAGATGAATTTGGAACTCAAAATCCAACATGGTTTGTAGTAGCTCTTTGAAACTTGACAAAATAAAGGAGTTCTCAGTTTGTTCTCTGTAATTTGTTTACTCTTCAAGGAGCCCAAAGAAGAGACTGTGGAAAAGCACTTTCATTGAAAGAGGTTGCCAAGATTCCAAGAAATAACGAGTTTCCGAAATACCAGCAAATATTTTATCACCCAATCTTGATGATACTTGGTGGTAATGATCAGTACACAAATCCCACTTTGCTCACCAAATTTTGTTCTTCTAGGTTGAAGCGTTCGTTTACAGTAGTCGTTTTTATATTTAGGTTTTCCTCTCTTCTCTCCTTTATAGATAGATTAATCTGGAACTCTAAATAAAACATGGTTTGTAGTAGCTCTTTGAAACATGACAAAATAAAGGACTTCTTACTTTTGTCTCTATGGTTGTTTCCTCTTCAAGTAGCCCTAGGCACAGACTGTGGAAAAGCACTTTCATTGAGAGGGGTTGTCAAGCTTCTAAGAAATAACGAGTTTCCGAAATACCAGCAAATATTTTTTCACCCATTCTTGATGATACTTGGTGGTAATGATCAGTACACAAATCCCACTTGCTCACCAAATTTTGTTCTTCTAGTTTGAAACGTTCATCTACAGTAGTCGTTTTTATATTTACGTTTCCCTCTGTTCTCTCCTATATAGATAGATGAATGTGGAACTCTAAATCCAACATGGTTTGTAGTAGCTCTTTGAAACTTGACAAAATAAAGGACTTCTCACTTTTGTCTCTATGGTTGTTTCCTATTCAAGTAGCCTTAGGCACAGACTGTGGAAAAGCACTTTCATTGAGAGGGGTTGCCAATCTTCTAAGAAATAACGAGTTTTCGAAATACCAGCAAATATTTTTTCACCCAATATTAATGATACTTGGTGGAAATGATCAGTGCCCAAATCCCACTTGGTCACCAAATTTTGTTCTTCTAGGTTGAAGCGTTCGTCTACAGTAGTCGATTTTTTATTTAGGTTTCCCTCTGTTCTCTCCTATATAGATAGATGAATTTGGAACTCTAAATCCAACATGGTTTATAGTCGCTCTTTGAAACATGACAAAAAAAAGTAGTTCTCAGTTTTGTCTCTATGGTTTGTTTCCTCTTCAAGTAGCCCTAAGCAGAGACTGTGGAAAAGCACTTTCATTGAAAGGGGTTGCCAAGCTTTCAAAAAATAAGGAGTTCCCGAAATACCCGCAAATATTTTTTCACCCAATCTTGATGATACTTGGTAGTAATGATCGGTACATAAATCCCACTTGACACACCAAATTTTGTTCTTCTAGGTTGAAGCTTTCGTTTACAGTAGCAGTTTTTATTTTTAGGTTTCACACTCTTCTCTCCTATATAGATAGATGAAATTGAAAATCTAAATCCAACATGGTTTGTAGTAGCTCTTTGAAACTTGACAATATAAATGAGTTCTCAGTTTTGTCTCTATGTTTTGTTTCCTTTTCAAGTAGCCCTAGGCACAGACTGTGGAAAAGCACTTTCATTGAGAGGGGTTGCCAAGCTTCTAAGAAATAACGAGTTTCTGAAATACCAGCAAATATATTTTCACCCAATCTTGATAATACTTGATGGTAATGATCATTACACAAATCCCACTTGGCTCAACAAATTTTGTTCTTCTAGGTTGAAGCGTTCGTCTACAGTAGCGGTTTATATATTTAGGTTTCACTCTGTTCTCTCTTATATAGATAGATGAATGATGAACGCTAAATCCAACATGGTTTGTAGTAGCTCTTTGAAACTTGACAAAATAAAGGAGTTCTCAGTTTTGTCTCTATGTTTGTTTCCTCTTCAAGTAGCCCCAGACACAGACTGTGGAAAAGCACTTTCATTGAAAGTTGTTGCCAAGCTTTCAAGAAATTACGATTTTCCGAAATACCAGCAAATATTTTTTCACCTAATCGTGATGATAATTCGTAATAATGATCAGTACACACATCCCACTTGGCTCACCGAATTTTGTTCTTCTAGGTTGAAGCGTTCGTCTACAGTACCAGTTTTTATATTTAGGTTACACTCTGTTCTCTCCTATATAGATAGATGAATTTGGAACACTAAATCCAACATGGTTTGTAGTAGCTCTTTGAAACTTGACAAAAAAAAGGAGTTCTCAGTTTTGTGTCTATGGTTTGTATAGTCTTCAATTAGCCCTTAGCAGAGACTGTGGAAAAGCACTTTCATTGAAAGGGGTTTCCAAGCTTCCAAGAAATTGCGAGTTTCTGAAATACCTGCAAATATTTTGTCACCCACTCTTGATGATACGTGGTGTTAATGACAAGTACACAAATCCCACTTGGTTCAAAAATTTTGTTCTTCTAGGTTGAAGCATTCGTTTACAGTAGCAGTTTTTATTTTTAGGTTTCCCTGTGTTCTCTCCTATATAGATAGATGAATTTGGAACTCTAAATTCAACATGGTTTTTAGTAGCTCTTTGAAACTTGACAAAATAAAGGAGTTCTCAGTTTTGTCTCTATGGTTTGTTTCCTCTTCAAGTAGCCCTAGGCAAAGACTGTGGAAAAGCACTTTCATTGAGAGGGGTTGCCAAGCTTCTAAGAAATAACGAGTTTCTGAAATACCAGCAAATATTTTTTCACCCAATCTTGACGATACTTGGTGGTAATGATCAGTACAAAAATTCCACTTGGCTCACCAAACTTTGTTCTTCTGGCTTGAAGCGTTCGTCTACAGTAGCAGTTTTTATATTTAGGTTTCCCTCTGTTCTCTCCTATATAGATAGATGAATTTGGAACTCTAAATCCAACATGTTTTGTAGTAGCTCTTTGAAACTTGACAAAATAAAGGAGTTCTCAGTTTTGTCTCTATGGTTTGTTTCCTCTTCAAGTAGCACTACTCACAGACTGGGGAAAAGCAATTTCATTGAAAGGGCTTGAAAAGCTTCCATGAAATTATGAGTTTCTGAAATACAAGCAAATATATTTTCACCCAATCTGGATGATACGTGGTGTTAATGACAGGTACACAAATCCCACTTGCCTCACCAAATTTTGTTCTTCTAGGTTGAAGCGTTCGTCTACACTGGCAGTTTTTATTTTTAGGTTTCACTCTGTTCTCTTTTATATAGATAGATGAATTTGGAACTCTAAATCCAACATGGTTTGTAGTAGGTCTTTGAAACTTGACAAAATAAAGGAGTTCTCAGTTTTTTCTCTATGGTTTGTTTCTTCTTCAAGTAGCCCTAGGCACAGACTGTGGAAAAGCACTTTCATTGAGAGGGGATTCCAAGCTTCTAAGAAATAACGAGTTTCCGAAATACCAGCAAATATATTTCCCCCAATCTTTATGATACGTGGTGGTAATGATCAGTAAATAAATCCCACTTGGATCTCCAAATTTTGTTCTTGTAGGTTGAAGTGTTCGTTTACAGTAGTAGTTTTTATTTTTTAAGTTTCACTCTGTTCTCTCCTATATAGATAGATGAATTTGGAACTCTAAATCCAACATGGTTTGTAGAGGCTCTTTGAAACTTGACAAAATAAAGGAGTTCTCAGTTTTGTCTCTATGGTTTGTTTCCTCTTCAAGTAGCCCTAGGCACAGACTGTGGAAAAGCACTTTCATTGAGAGGGATTGCCAAGCTTCTAAGAAACAACGAAATTCCGCAATACAAGCAAATATTTTTTCTCCAAATCTTCATGATACTTAGTGGTAATGATCAGTACACAAATCCCACTTGGCTCATCAAATTTTGTTCTTCTAGGTTGAAGCATTCGTCTACAGTAGCAGTTTTTATATTTAGGTTTCCCTCTGTTCTCTCCTATATAGATAGATGAATTTGGAACTTTAAATCCAACATGGTTTGTAGTAGCTCTTAGAAACTTAACAAAAAAAGGAGTTCTCAGTTTTGTCTCTATGATTTGTTTCCTCTTCAAATAGCCCTAAGCAGAGACTGTGTAAAAGCACTTTCATTGAAAGGGGTTGCCAAGCTTCCAAGAAATTACGAGTTTCGGAAATACCAGCAAATATTTTTTCATCCAATCTTCATGATACGTGGTGGTAATGATCAGTACATAAATCCCACTTGGCTCACCAAATTTTCTTCTTCTAGGTTTAAGCGTTCGTCTACAGTAGTGGTTTTTCTATTTAGGTTTAACTCTGTTCTCTATAATATAGATAGAAGAATTTGGAACTCTAAATCCTACATGGTTTGTAGTAGCTCTTTGAATCTTGCCAAAAAAAGTAGTTCTCAGTTGTGTCTCTATGATTTGTTTCGTCATCAAGTAGCTATATGCAGAGACTATGGAAAAGCACTTTCATTGAAAGGAGTTGCCAAGCTTCCAAGAAATTATGAGTTTTGGAAAACCAACAAATACTTTTTCACCCAGTCTTGATGATACGTGGTGGTAATGACAAGTACACAAATCCCACTTGGCTAACCAAATTTGTTCTTTTAGGTTGAAGCGTTCGTTTATAGTAGCAGTTTTTATTTTTAGGTATTACTTTGTTCTCTCCTATATAGATAGATGAATTTTGAACTCTAAATCCAACACGGTTTGTAGTAGCTCTCTGAAACTTGAAAAAAAAAGCAGTTCTCACTATTGTCTCTATGATTTGTTTCCTCTTCAAGTAGACCTAAGCAGAGACTGTGGAAAATCACTTTCATTGAAAGGGGTTGCCAAGCTTCCAAAAATAACGAGTTTCCGAAATACCAGCAAATATTTTTTACCCAATCTTGATCATACTTGGTGGAAATGATCGGTACATAAATCCCACTTGACTCACCAAATTTTGTTCTTCTAGGTTGAAGCTTTCTTTTACAGTAGCAGTTTCTATTTTTAGGTTTCACTCTGTTCTCTCCTATATAGATAGATGAATTTGGAACTCTAAATTCAACATGGTTTGTAGTAGCTCTTTGAAACTTGACAAAATAAAGGAGTTCTCAGTTTTGTCTCTATAGTTTCTTTCCTCTTCAAGTAGCCCTAGGCACAGACTGTGGAAAAGCACTTTCATTGAGAGGGGTTGCAAAGCTTCTAAGAAATAACGAGTTTCCGATATAACCGAAAATATTTTTTCACCCAATCTTGATGATACTTGGTGGTAATGATCAGTACACAAATCCCACTTGGCTCACCAAATTTTCTTCTTCTAGTTTGAAGCGTTCGTCTACAGTAGCAATTTTAATATTTAGGTTTCACTCTGTTCTCTCCTATATAGATAGATGAAGTTGGTAATAAATACAACATGGTTTGTAGTATTACTTTGAAAATTGAGAAAATAAAGAAGTTCTCACTTTTGTCTCTATGGTTTGTTTCCTCTTCAAGTAGCACTAGGCAGAGACTGTGGAAAAGCACTTTCATTGAGAGGGGTTGCCAAGCTTCTAAGAAATAACGAGTTACCGAAATACCAGCAAATATTTTTTTACCCAATCTGGAATAAACGTGGTGCTAATGACAAGTACATAAATCCCACATGGCTCACCAAATTTTCTTCTTGTAGGTTGAAGCGTTCATCTACAGTAGTCATTTTTATATTTAGGTTTCCCTCTGTTCTCTCCTATATAGATAGATGAATTTGGAACTCTAAATCCAACATGGTTTGTAGTGCCTCTTTGAAACTTGACAAAAAAAAGTACTTCTCAGTTTTGTCTCTATGGTTTGTTTCGTCTTCATGTAGCACTAAGCTGAGACTGTAGAAAAGCACTTTCATTTAAAGGGGTTTCCAAGCTTCCAAGAAATTACGAGTTTCCGAGATACCAGCAAATATTTTTTCACCCAATCTGGATGATACGTCGTGGTAATGACAAGTACAGAAGTCCCACTTGACTGACCAAATTTTGTTCTTCTAGGTTGAAGCGTTCGTTTACAGTAGCAGTTTATATTTTTAGGTTTCACACTGTTCTCTCCTATATAGATAGATGAATTTGGAACTTTAAATCCAACATGGTTAGTAGTAGGTCCTTGAAACTTGACAAAATAAAGTAGTTCTCAGTTTTGTCTCTATGGTTTGTTTCCTCTTCAAGTAGCTCTAGGCACAGACTGTGGAAAAGCACTTTCTTTGAAAGGGGTTGCCAAGCTTCCAAGAAGTAACGAGTTTCCGAAATACCAGCAAATATTTTTTCACCCAATCTTGATGATACGTGGTGGTAATGATCGGTACAAAAATCCCACTTGGCTCACCACATTTTGTTCTTCTAGGTTGAAGCGTTCGTTTACAGTAGCAGTTTATATTTTTAAGTTTCCCTCTGTTCTCTCCTATATAAATAGCTGAATCTGGAACTCTAAATCCAACATGGTTTGTAGTAGCTCTTTGAAACTTGAAAAAATAAAGGAGTTCTCAGTTTTGTCTCTATGGTTTGTTTCCTCTTAAAATAGCCTTGGCACAGACTGGGGAAAAGCACATTCATTGAGAGGGTTTGAAAAGCTTCTAAGAAATAACGAGTTTCTGAAATACCATTAAATATTTTTTCACGCAATCTTGATGATACGTTTTGGTAATGATCAGTACACAAATCCCACTTGGCTCACCAAATAGTGTTCTTCTGGGTTGAAGCGTTCGTTTACAGTAGCAGTTTATATTTTTAGGTTTCCCTCTGTTCTCTCCTATATAGATGGATGAATTTGGAACTCTAAATCCAAAATCGTTTCTAGTAGCCCTTTGAAACTTGACAAAATAAAGGAGTTCTCAGTTTTGTCTCTATGATTTGTTTCCTCTTCAAGTAGCCCTAAGCAGAGAATGTGGAAAAGCACTTTCATTGAAGGCTCTCCCAAGCTCCCAATAAATTAAGGGATTGAGAAATACCAGCAAATATTTTTTCACCCAATGTTGATGATACTTGGTGGTAATGACAAGTACACAAATCACACTTGGCTAACCAAATTTTGTTCTTCTAGGTTGAAGCGTTCTTTTACAGTAGCAGTTTTTATTTTTAGGTTTCTCTCTGTTCTCTCCTATATAGATAGATGAATTTGGAACTCTAAACCCAACATGGTTTGTACTAGCTCTTTGAAACTTGACAAAAAAAGTAGTGCTCAATTTTGTCTCTATGATTTGTTTCCTCTTCAATTAGCCCAGACAGAGACTGTGGAAAAGCACTGCCATTGAAAGGGGTTGCCAACTTCCAAGAAATTACGGGTTTCCGAAATACCAGCAAATATTTTTTCACCCAATCTTGATGATACTTTGTGGTAATGACAAGTACACAAATCCCACTTGGCTCACCAAATTTTATTCTTCTAGGTTGAAGCGTTCATTTACAGTAGCAGTTTTTTATTTTTAGGTTTCACTCTGTTCTTTTTATATAGATAGATGAATTTGGAACTCTAAATCCAACATGGTTTGTAGTAGCTCTTTGAAACTTGAGAAAATAAAGGAGTTCTCAATTTTGTCTCTATGATTTGTTTCCTCTTCAAGTAGCCCTAAGCAGAGAATGTGGAAAAGCACTTTCATTGAAAGGCTCTCCCAAGCTCCCAATAAATTACGGGATTGAGAAATACCAGCAAATATTTTTTCACCCAATCTTGATGATACTTGGTGGTAATGACAAGTACACAAATCCCACTTGGCTAACCAAATTTTGTTCTTCTAGGTTGAAGCGTTCTTTTACAGTAGTGGTTTTTATTTTTAGGTTTCTCTCTGTTCTCTCCTATATAGATAGATGAATTTGGAACACTAAATCCAACATGGTTTGTACTAGCTCTTTGAAACTTGACAAAAAAAGTAGTGCTCAATTTTGTCTCTATGATTTCTTTCCTCTTCAATTAGCCCAGACAGAGACTGTGGAAAAGCACTGCCATTGAAAGGGGTTGCCAACTTCCAAGAAATTACGGGTTTCCGTAATACAAGCAAATATTTTTTCACCCAATCTTCATGATACTTGGTGGTAATGACAAGTACACAAATCCCACTTGGCTCACCAAATTTTATTCTTCTAGGTTGAAGCGTTCGTTTACAGTAGCAGTTTTTTATTTTTAGGTTTCACTCTGTTCTTTTTTATATAGATAGATGAATTTGGAACTCTAAATCCAACATGGTTTGTAGTAGCTCTTTGAAACTTGAGAAAATAAAGGAGTTCTCAGTTTTGTCTCTATGATTTGTTTCCTCTTCAAGTAGCCCTAAGCAGAGACTGTGGAAAAGCACTTTCATTGAAAGGGTTTGCCAAGCTCCCAAAAAATTACGGATTTCTAAAATACCAGCAAATATTTTTTCACCCAATCTTGATGATACTTGGTGGTAATTACAAGTACACAAATCCCACTTGGCTCACCAAATTTTGGTCTTCTAGGTAGAAGCGTTCGTTTACAAGAGCAGTTTTTATTTTTAGGTTTCCCTCTGTTCTCTCCTATATAGATATATGAATTTGGAACTCTAAACCCAACATGGTTTGTAGTAGCTCTTTGAAACTTGACAAAATAAAATGTTCTTAGTTTTGTCTCTATGGTTTGTTTCCTCTTCAAATCGACCTAGGCACAGACTGGGCACATGCACATTCATTGATAGGGGTTGCCAAGCTTCTAAGAAACAACGAGTTTCTGAAATAACAGCAAATATTTTTTTCACGCAATCTTGATGATACCTCGTGGTAATGATCAGTACAAAAAAACCACTTGGCTCACCAAATTGTGTTCTTCTAGGTTGAAGTGTTCGTTTATAGTAGCAGTTTATATTTTTAGGTTTCCCTCTGTTCTCTCCTATATAGATAGATGAATTTGGAACTCTAAATCCAACATGGTTGGTAGTAGCTCTTTGAAACTTGACAAAATAGAAAAGTTCTCAGTTTTGTCTCTATTGTTTGTTTCCTCTTCAAATAGCCCTAGGCACAGACTGGGGAAAAGCACATTCATTGAGTGGGGTTGCCAGGCTTCTAAGAAATAACGAGTTTCCGAAATACCAGCAAATATTTTTTCACCCAATCTTGATGATACTTGGTGTTAATGACAAGTACACAAATCCCACTTGGCTCACCAAATTTTGTTCTTCTAGGTTGAAGCCTTCGTTTACAGTAGCAGTTTTTATTTTTAGGTTTCACTCTGTTCTCTCCTATATAGATAGATGAATTTGGAACTCTAAATCCAACATGGTTTGTAGTAGCTCTTTGAAACTTGACAAAATAAAGGAGTTCTCAGTTTTGTCTCTATGATTTGTTTCCTCTTCAAGTAGCCCTAAGCAGAGACTGTGGAAAGCACTTTCATTGAAAAGATTTGACAAGCTCCCAAGAAATTATGGGTTTGCGAAATACCAGCAAATATTTTTTCACCCAATCTTCATGATACTTGGTGGTAATGACAAGTACACAAATCCCACATGGCTCACCAAATTTTGCTCTTCTAGGTTGAAGCGGTCGTTTACAGTAGCAGTTTTTATTTTTAGGTTTCCCTCTGTTCTCTCCTATATAGATAGATGAATTTGGAACTCTAAATCCAACATGGTTTGTAGTAGCTCTTTTAAACTTGACAAAATAAAAAAGTTCTCAGTTTTTTCTCTATGGTTTGTTTCTTCTTTAAATGGCCCTAGGCACAGACTGGGGAAAAGCACATTCATTGAAAGGGGTTGCCAAGCTTCTAAGAAATAACGAGTTTCCGTAATACCAGCAAGTATTTTTTCACCCAATCTGGATGATACGTGGCGGTATTGATCAGTACACAAATGCCACTTGGCTCACCAAATTGTGCTCTTCTAGGTTGAAGCGTTCGTTTACAGTAGCAGTTTTTATTTTTAGGTTTCACTCTGTTCTCTCCCATATAGATAGATGAATTTAGAACTCTAAATCCAACATGGTTTGTAGTAGCTCTTTGAAACTTGACAAAATAAAGGAGTTCTCAGTTTTGTCTCTATGATTTGTTTCCTCTTCAAGTAGCCCTAAGCAGAGACTGTGGAAAACCACTTTAATTGAAAGGGGTTGCCAAGCTTCCAAGAAATTACGAGTTTCCGAAATACCAGCAAATATTTTTTCACCCAATCTTGATGATACCTGGTAGTAATGACAAGTACACAAATCCCAATTGGCTCACCAAATTTTGTTCTTCTAGGTTGAAGCGTTCGTTTACAGTAGCAGTTTTTATTTTTAGGTTTCCCTCTGTTCTCTCCTATATAGATAGATGAATTTGGAACTCTAAATCCAACATGGTTGGTAGTAGCTCTTTGAAACTTGACAAAATAGAAAAGTTCTCAGTTTTGTCTCTATTGTTTGTTTCCTCTTCAAATAGCCCTAGGCACAGACTGGGGAAAAGCACATTCATTGAGTGGGGTTGCCAAGCTTCTAAGAAATAACGAGTTTCCGAAATACCAGCAAATATTTTTTCACCCAATCTTGATGATACGTGGTGGTAATGATCAGTACACAAATCCCACTTGGCTCACCAAATTTTGTTCTTCTACGTTGAAGCGTTCGTTTACAGTAGCAGTTTATATTTTTGGTTTCCCTCTGATCTCTCCTATATAGATAGATGAATTTGGATGTCTAAATCCAACATGGTTTGTAGTAGCTCTTTGAAACTTGACAAAATTAAGGAGTTCTCAGTTTTGTCTCTATGATTTGTTTCCTCTTCAAGTAGCCCTAAGCAGAGACTGTGGAAAAGCACTTTCATTGAAAGGGTTTGCCAAGCTCAAAAAAATTACGGGTTTCCGAAATACCAGTAAATATTTTTTCACCCAAACTTGATGATACTTGGTGGTAATTACAAGTACACAAATCCCACTTGGCTCACCAAATTTTGCTCTACTAGGTTGAAGCGTTCGTTTACAAGAGCAGTTTTTATTTTTAGGTTTCCCTCTTTTCTCTCCTATATAGATATATGAATTTGGAACTCTAAACCCAACATGGTTTGTAGTAGCTCTTTGAAACTTGACAAAATAAAAATGTTCTCAGTTTTGTCTCTATGGTTTGTTTCCTCTTCAAATAGCCCTAGGCACAGACTGGGCACATGCACATTCATTGATAGGGGTTGCCAAGCTTATAAGAAACAACGAGTTTCTGAAATAACAGCAAATATTTTTTTCACGCAATCTTGATGATACGTCGTGGTAATGATCAGTACAAAAAACCCACTTGGCTCACCAAATTTTGTTCTTCTAGGTTGAAGCGTTCGTTTACAGTAGCAGTTTATATTTTTAGGTTTCCCTCTGTTCTCTCCTATATAGATAGATGAATTTGGAACTCTAAATCCAACATGGTTGGTAGTAGCTCTTTGAAACTTGACAAAATAGAAAAGTTCTCAGTTTTGTCTCTATTGTTTGTTTCCTCTTCAAATAGCCCTAGGCACAGACTGGGGAAAAGCACATTCATTGAGTGGGGTTGCCAAGCTTCTAAGAAACAACGAGTTTCCGAAATACCAGCAAATATTTTTTCACCCAATCTTGATGATACCTGGTAGTAATGACAAGTACACAAATCCCACTTGGCTCACCAAATTTTGTTCTTCTAGGTTGAAGCGTTCGTTTACAGTAGCAGTTTTTATTTTTAGGTTTCACTCTGTTCTCTCCTATATAGATAGATGAATTTGGAACTCTAAATCCAACATGGTTTGTAGTAGCTCTTTGAAACTTGACAAAATAAAGGAGTTCTCAGTTTTGTCTCTATGATTTGTTTCCTCTTCAAGTAGCCCTAAGCAGAGACTGTGGAAAGCACTTTCATTGAAAAGATTTGACAAGCTCCCAAGAAATTATGGGTTTGCGAAATACCAGCAAATTTTTTTCACCCAATCTTCATGATACTTGGTGGTAATGACAAGTACACAAATCCCACATGGCTCACCAAATTTTGCTCTTCTAGGTTGAAGCGGTCGTTTACAGTAGCAGTATTTATTTTTAGGTTTCCCTCTGTTCTCTCCTATATAGATAGATGAATTTGGAACTCTAAATCCAACATGGTTTGTAGTAGCTCTTTTAAACTTGACAAAATAAAAAAGTTCTCAGTTTTTTCTCTATGGTTTGTTTCCTCTTTAAATGGCCCTAGGCACAGACTGGGGAAAAGCACATTCATTGAGAGGGGTTGCCAAGCTTCTAAGAAATAACGAGTTTCCGTAATACCAGCAAGTATTTTTTCACCCAATCTTAATGATACGTGGCGGTATTGATCAGTACACAAATGCCACTTGGCTCACCAAATTGTGCTCTTCTAGGTTGAAGCGTTCGTTTACAGTAGCAGTTTTTATTTTTAGGTTTCACTCTGTTCTCTCCCATATAGATAGTTGAATTTGGAACTCTAAATCCAACATGGTTTGTAGTAGCTCTTTGAAACTTGACAAAATAAAGGAGTTCTCAGTTTTGTCTCTATGATTTGTTTCTTCTTCAAGTAGCCCTAAGCAGAGACTGTGGAAAACCACTTTAACTGAAAGGGGTTGCCAAGCTTCCAAGAAATTACGAGTTTCCGAAATACCAGCAAATATTTTTTCACCCAATCTTGATGATACCTGGTAGTAATGACAAGTGCACAAATCCCAATTGGCTCACCAAATTTTGTTCTTCTAGGTTGAAGCGTTCGTTTACAGTAGCAGTTTATATTTTTAGGTTTCCCTCTGTTCTCTCCTATATAGATAGATGAATTTGGAACTCTAAATCCAACATGGTTGCTAGTAGCTCTTTGAAACTTGACAAAATAGAAAAGTTCTCAGTTTTGTCTCTATTGTTTGTTTCCTCTTCAAATAGCCCTAGGCACAGACTGGGGAAAAGCACATTCATTGAATGGGGTTGCCAATCTTCTAAGAAATAACGAGTTTCCGAAATACCAGCAAATATTTTTTCACCCAATCTTGATGATACGTGGTGGTAATGATCAGTACACAAATCCCACTTGGCTCACCAAATTTTGTTCTTCTAGGTTGAAGCGTTCGTTTACAGTAGCAGTTTATATTTTTGGTTTCCCTCGGTTCTCTCCTATATAGTAAGATGAATTTGGAAGTCTAAATCCAACATGGTTTGTAGTAGCTCTTTGAAACTTGACAAAATTAAGGAGTTCTCAGTTTTGTCTCTATGATTTGTTTCCTCTTCAAGTAGCCCTAAGCAGAGACTGTGGAAAAGCACTTTCATTGAAAGGGTTTGCCAAGCTCAAAAAAAATTACGGGTTTCCGAAATACCAGTAAATATTTTTTCACCCAATCTTGATGATACTTGGTGGTAATTACAAGTACACAAATCCCACTTGGCTCACCAAATTTTGCTCTTCTAGGTTGAAGCGTTCATTTACAAGAGCAGTTTTTATTTTTAGGTTTCCCTCTTTTCTCTCCTATATAGATATATGAATTTGAAACTCTAAACCCAACATGCTTTGTAGTAGCTCTTTGAAACTTGACAAAATAAAAATGTTCTCAGTTTTGTCTCTATGGTTTGTTTCCTCTTCAAATAGCCCTAGGCACAGACTGGGCACATGCACATTCATTGATAGGGGTTGCCAAGCTTCTAAGAAACAACGAGTTTCTGAAATACCAGCAAATATTTTTTTCACGCAATCTTGATGATACGTGGTGGTAATGATCAGTACAAAAACCCCACTTGGCTCACCAAATTTTGTTCTTCTAGGTTGAAGCGTTCGTTTACAGTAGCAGTTTTTATTTTTAGGTTTCACTGTGTTCTCTCCTATATAGATAGATGAATTTGGAACTCTAAATGCAACATGGTTTGTAGTAGCTCTTTGAAACTTGACAAAATAAAAGAGTTCTCAGTTTTGTCTCTATGGCTTGTTTCCTCTTCAAGTACCCTAGGCACAATCTGTGGAAAAGCACTTTCATTGAAAGGGGTTGCCAACTTCTAAGACACAACGAGTTTCCGAAATACCAGCAAATATTTTTTCACCCAGTCTTGATGATACTTGGTGGTAATCATCGGTACACAAATCCCACTTGACTCACCAAATTTTGTTTTTCTGGGTTGAAGCGTTAGTTTACAGTAGCAGTTTATATTTTTCGGTATCCCTCTGTTCTCTCCTATATAGATAGATGAATTTGGAACTCTAAATCCAACATGGTTTGTAGTAGCTCTTTGAAACTTGACAAAATAAAGGAGTTCTCAGTTTTGTCTCTATGATTTGTTTCCTCCTCAAGTATCCCTAAGCAGAGACTGTGGAAAAGCACTTTCATTGAAAGGGGTGGCCAAGCTTCCAAGAAATTAGGAGTTTCCGAAATACCAGCAAACAGTTTTTCACCCAATCTTGATGATACTTGGTGTTAATGAAAAGTACACAAATCCCGCTTGGCTCACCAAATTGTGTTCTTCTAGGTTGAAGTGTACGTTTACAGTAGCAGTTTTTATTTTTAGGTTTCACTTTGTTCTCTCCTATATAGATAGATGAATTTGGAACTCTAAATCCAACAAGGTTTGTATTAGCTCTTTGAAACTTCACAAAAAAAAAAGTAGTGCTCAGTTTTGTCTCTATGATTTGTTTCCTCTTCAAGTAGCCCAGGCAGCGACTGTGGAAAAGCATTTCCATTGAAAGGGGTTGCCAAGCTTCCAAGAAATTACGGGTTTTCGAAATACCAGCAAATATTTTTTCACCCAATCTTGATGATACTTGGTGGTAATGACAAGTACACAAATCCCACTTGGTTCACCAAATTTTTTCTTCTATGTTGAAGCGTTCATTTACAGTAGCAGTTTTTATTTTTAGGATTCACTCTGTTCTCTCCTATATAGATAGATGAATTTGGAACTCTAAATCCAACACGGTTAGTAGTAGCTCTTTGAAACTTGACAAAATAAAGGAGTTCTCAGTTTTTTTCTCTATGGATTGTTTCCTCTTCAAGTAGCCCTATGCACACACTGTGGAAACGCACTTTCATGAGAGGGGATTCCAACCTTCTAAGAAATAACGAGTTTTCGAAATACCAGCAAATATTTTTTCACCCAATCTTGATGATACATGGTGGTAATGATCGGTACACAAATCCCACTTGGCTGACCAAATTTTGTTCTTTTAGGTTGAAGCGTTCGTTTACAGTAGCAGTTTTTATTTTTAGGTTTCCCTCTGCTCTCTCCTATATAGATAGATGAATTTCGAACTCTAAATCCAACATAGTTTGTAGTAGCTCTTTGAAACTTGACAAAATAAAGGAGTACTCAGTTTTGTCTCTATGATTTGTTTCCTCTTCAAGTAGCCCTTTTCATAGACTGTGGAAAAGCACTTTCAATGAGAGGGGTTGCAAGGCTTCTAAGAAATAACGAGTTTCCGAAATACCAGCAAATATTTTTTCACCCAATCTTGATGATACTTGGTGGTAATGATCGGTACACAAATCCCACTTGACTCACCAAATTTTGTTCTTCTAGGTTGAAGCGTTCGTTTACAGTAGCAGTTTATTTTTTTAGGTTTCCCTCTGTACTCTCCTATATAGATAGATGAATTTGGAACTCTAAATCCAACATGGTTTGTAGTAGCCTCTTTGAAACTTGACAAACTAAAGGAGTTCTCAGTTTTGTCTCTATGGATTGTTTCCTCTTCAAGTAGCCCTAGGCACAGACTGTGGAAAAGCACTTTCATTGAGAGGGGTTGCCAAGCTTCTAAGAAATAACGAGTTTTAGAAATACCAGCAAATATTTTTCACCCAATCTTGATGATACGTGGTGGTAATGACAAGTACACAAATCCCACTTGGCTCACCAAATTGTGTTCTTCTAGGTTTAAGCGTTCGTTTACAGTAGCAGTTTTTATTTTTAGGTTTCACTCTGTTCTTTTTTATATAGATAAATGATTTGGAACATTAAATCCAACATGGATTTTAGTAGCTCTTGGAAACTTGACAAAATGAAGAAGTTCTCAGTTTTGTCTCTATGTTTTGTTTTCTCTTCAAGTAGCCCTAGTCATAGACTGTGGAAAAGCACGTTGATTGACAGGGGTTGCCAGGCTTCTAAGAAATAACGAGTTTCCGAAATACCAGCAAATGTTTTTTCACGCAATCTTGATGATACTTGGTGTTAATGAAAAGTACACAAATCCCACTTGGCTCACCAAATTTTGTTCTTCTAGGTTGAAGCGTTCGTTTACAGTAGCAGTTTATATTTTTAGGTTTCCCTCTGTTCTCTCCTATATAGATAGATGAATTTGGAACTCTAAATCCAACATGGTTTGTAGTAGCTCTTTGAAACTTGACAAAATAAATCAGTTCTCAGTTTTGTCTCTATGATTTGTTTCCTCTTCAAGTAGCCCTAAGCAGAGACTGTGGAAAAGCAGTTTCATTGAAAGGGTTTGCACAACTCCCAAGAACTTACGGGTTTGCGAAATACCAGCATACATTTTTTCACCCAATCTTGATGATACTTGGTGGTAATGACAAGTACACAAATCCCACTTGGCTCACCAAATTTTGTTTTTCTAGGTTGAAGCGATCGTTTACAGTAGCAGTTTTTATTTTTAGGTTTCACTCTGTTCTCTCCTATATAGATAGATGAATTTGGAACTCTAAAATCAACATGGTTTGTAGTAGCTCTCTGAAACTTGACAAAATAATGGAGTTCTCAGTTTTGTCTCTATTTTTTGTTTCCTCTTCAAGTAGCCCTAGGCACAGACTGTGGAAAAGCACTTTCACTGACAGTTGTTGTCAAGCTTCTAAGAAATAACGAGTTTCCAAAATACCAGCAAATATTTTTTCACCCAATTTGATGATACTGGTGGTAATGATCAGTACACAAATCCCACTTGATCACCAAATTTGGTTCTTCTAGGTTGAAGCGTTCTTTTACAGAGGCAGTTTATATTTTTAGGTGTCCCTCTGTTCTCTCCTATATAGATAGATGAATTTGGAACTCTAAATACAACATAGTTTGTAGTAGCTCTTTGAAACTTGAAAACACAAAGTAGTTCTCAGTTTTGTCTCTATGATTTGTTTCCTCTTCAAGTAGCCCTAGGCACAGACTGGGGAAATGCACATTCATTGAGAGGGGATGCCAAGCTTCTAAGAAATAACGAGTTTCCGAAATACCAGCAAATATTTTTTCACCCAATCTTGATGATACGTGGTGGTAATGATCAGTACACAAATGCCACTTGGCTCACCAAATTGTGTTCTTCTAGGTTGAAGCGTTCGTTTACAGTAGCAGTTTTTATTTTTAGGTTTAACTTTGTTCTCTCCCATATAGATAGATGAATTTGGAACTCTAAATCCATCATGGTTTGTAGTAGCTCTTTGAAACTTGACAAAATAAAGGAGTTCTCAGTTTTTTCTCTATGGTTTGTTGCCTCTTCAAATGTCCCTAGGCAGAGACTGGGGAAAAGCACTTTCATTGAAAGGGGTTACGAACCTTCCAAGATATTAGGAGTTTCCGAAATACCAGCAAACAGTTTTTCACCCAATCTTGATGATACTTGGTGTTAATGACAAGTACACAAATCCCACTTGGCTCACCAAATTGTGTTCTTCTAGGTTGAAGTGTTCGTTTTCAGTAGCAGTTTTTATTTTAAGGTTTCACTCTGTTCTCTTTTATATAGATAGATGAATTTGGAACTCTAAATCCAACATGGTTTGTAGTAGCTTTTTGAAACTTGAAAAAACTAAGGAGTTCTAAGTTTTGTCTCTATGATTTATTTCCTCTTCAGTAGCCCTAAGCAGAGACTGTGGAAAACCACTTTCATTGAAAGGGGTTGCCAAGCTTCCAAGAAATTACGAGTTTCCGAAATACCAGCAAATATTTTTTCACCCAATCTTGATGATACTTGGTGGTAATGACAAGTACACAAATTCCAATTGGCTCACCAAATTTTGTTCTTCTAGGTTGAAGCGTTCGTTTACAGTGGCAGTTTATATTTTTAGGTTTCCCTCTGTTCTCTGCTATATAGATAGATGAATTTGGAACTCTAAATCCAACATGGTTTGTAGTAGTTCGTTGAAACTTCACAAAATAGAAAAGTTCTCAGTTTTGTCTCTATTTGTTTGTTTCCTCTTCAAATAGCCCTAGGCACAGACTGGGGAAAAGCACATTAATTGAGAGGAGTTGCCAAGCTTCTAACAAATAACGAGTTTCAGAAATACCAGCAAATATTTTTTCACCCAATCTTGATGATAATTGGTGGTAATGATAAGTACACAAATGCCACTTGGCTCACCAAATTGTGTTCTTCTAGGTTGAAGCGTTGGTTTACAATAGCAGTTTTTATTTTTAGGTATCACTCTGTTCTCTTTTATATAGATAGATGAATTTGGAACTCTAAATCCAACATGGTTTGTAGTAGCTCTTTGAAACTTGACAAAATAAAGGAGTTCTCAGTTTTGTCTCTATGGTTTGTTTAATCTTCAAGTAGCCCTTGGCACAGACTGTGGAAAAGCACTTTCATTGAGAGGGGTTGCCAGGCTACTAAGAAATAACGAGATTCCGAAATACCAGCAAATATTTTTTCACCCAATCTTGATGATACTTAGTGGTTATGACAAGTACACAAATCC
This sequence comes from Callospermophilus lateralis, assembly GCF_048772815.1. Classification (NCBI taxonomy): domain Eukaryota; kingdom Metazoa; phylum Chordata; class Mammalia; order Rodentia; family Sciuridae; genus Callospermophilus; species Callospermophilus lateralis. Next base: position 84,617 of record NW_027513786.1, read on the forward strand.
CAGTTGGCTCACCAAATTTGGTTTTCTAGGTTGAAGCGTTCCTTTACAGAGGCAGTACATATTTTTAGGTGTCCCTCTGTTCTCTCCCATATAGATAGATGAATTTGGAACTCTAAATCCAACATGGTTTGTAGTAGCTCTTTGAAACTTGACAAAATAAAGGAGTTCTCAGTTTTGTCTCTCTGCTTTGTTTCCTCTTCAAGTAGCCCTAGGCACAGACTGTGGAAAAGCACTTTCATTGAGAGGGGTTGCCAGGCTACTAAGAAATAACGAGATTCCGAAATACCAGCAAATATTTTTTCACCCAATCTTGATGATACTTAGTGGTTATGACAAGTACACAAATCCCACTTGGCTCACCAAATTTGGTTTTCTAGGTTGAAGCGTTCCTTTACAAGCGCAGTTCATATTTTTAGGTGTCCCTCTGTTCTCTCCCATATAGATAGATGAATTTGGAACTCTAAATCCAACATGGTTTGTAGTAGCTCTTTGAAACTTGACAAAATAAAGGAGTTCTCAGTTTTTTCGCTATGCTTTGTTTCCTCTTCAAGTAGCCCTAGGCACAAAGTGTGGAAAAGCACTTACATTGAAAGGGGTTGCCAAGCTTCTAAGAAATAACGAGTTTCCGAAATACCAGCATATATTTTTTCACCCAATCTTGATGATACTTGGTGGTAATGATCGGTACATGAATCCCACTTGACTCACCAAATTTTGTTCTTCTAGTTTGGAGCGTTAGTTTACAGTAGCAGTTTATATTTTTAGGTCTCCCTCTGTTCTCTCCTATATAGATAGATAAATTTGGAACCCTAAATCCAACATGGTTTTTAGTAGCTCTTTGAAACTTGACAAAATAAAGGAGTTCTCAGTTTTGTCTCTTTGATTTGTTTCCTCTTCAAGTAGCCCTAAGCAGAGACTGTGGAAAAGCACTTTCATTGAAAGGGGTTGCCAAGCTTCAAAGAAATTACGAGTTTACGAAATACCAGCAAATATTTTTTCACCCAATCTTGATGATATTTGGTGGTAATGAAAGTACACAAATCCCACTTGGCTAACCAAATTTTGTTCTTCTAGGTTGAAGCGTTCGTTTACAGTAGCAGTTCATATTTTTAGGTGTCCCTCTGTTCTCTCCTATATAGGTAGATCAATTTGGAACTCTAAATACAACATGGTTTGTAGTAGCTCTTTGAACTTGACAAAATAAAGGAGTTCTCAGTTTTGTCTCTATGATTTGTTTCCTCTTCAAGTAGCCCCAGCTACAGACTGTGGAAAAGCACTTTCATTGAGAAGGATTTCCAAGCTTCTAAGAAATAACGAGTTTCCGAAATACCAGCAAATATTTCTTCACCCAATCTTGATGATACTTCATGGTGATGAACAGTACACAAATACAACTTGGCTCAACAAATTGTGTTCTTCTAGGTTGAAGCGTTGGTTTACAATAGCAGTTTTTATTTTTAGGTTTCACTCTGTTCTCTTTTATATAGATAGATGAATTTGGAACTCTAAATGCAACATGGTTTGTAGTAGCTATGAAACTTGACAAAATAAAGGAGTTCTCAGTTTTGTCTCTATGAATTGTTTCCTCTTCAAGTACACTATGCTCACACTGTGAAAAAGCACTTTCATTGAGAGGGGTTGCCAAGCTTCTAAGAAATAACGAGTTTTCGAAATACGAGCAAATATTTTTTCACCCAATCTTGATGTTACGTGGTGGTAATGATCAGTACACAAATCGCAATTGGCTCACCAAATTTTGTTCTTGTAGGTTGAAGCGTTCTTTTACAGTAGCAGTTTTAATTTTTAGGTTTCCCGCTGTTCTCTCTGATATAGATAGATGAATTTGGAACTCTAAATCCAACATGGTTTGTAGTAGCTCTTTGAAACTTGACAAAATAAAGGAGTACTCAGTTTTGTCTCTATGATTTGTTTCCTCTTCAAGTAGCCCTAAGCAGAGACTGTGGAAAAGCACTTTCATTGAAAGGGTTTGCCAAGCTCCTAAAAAATTACGGATTTCCAAAATACCAGCAGATATTTTTTCACCCAATCTTGATGATACTTGGGGGTAATTACAAGTACACAATTCCCACTTGGCTCACCAAATTTTGTTCTTCTAGGTTGAAGCGTTAGTTTACAGTAGCAGTTTATATTTTAAGGTTTCCATCTGTTCTCTCCTATACAGATAGATGAATTTGGAACTCTAAATCCAACATGGTTTGTAGTAGCTCTTTGAAACTTGACAAAATAAAAAAGTTCTCAGTTTTGTGTCTATGGTTTTTTTCCTCTTCAAATAGCCCTAGGCACAGACTGGGGAAAAGCACATCCATTGAGAGGCATTGCCTAGCTTCTAAGAAATAACGAGTTTCCGAAATACCAGCAAATATTATTTCACCCAATTTTGATGATCCGTGGTGGTAATGATCATTACACAAATGCCACTTGGCTCACTAAATTGTGTTCTTCTAGGTTGAAGCGTTCGTTTACAGTAGCAGTTTTTATTTTTAGGTTTCACTCTGTTCTCTCCTATATAGATAGATGAATTTGGAACTCTAAAATCAACATGGTTTGAAGTAACTCTCTGAAACTTGACAAAATAAAGGAGTTCTCAATTTTGTCTCTATGGTTTGTTTCCTCTTCAAGTAGCCCTAGGCACAGACTGTGGAAAAGCACTTTCATTGAGAGTTGTTGCCAAGGTTCTAAGAAATAAAGAGTTTCCAAAATACCAGCAAATATTTTTTCACCCAATCTTGATGACACTTGGTGCCAATGATCGGTACACAAATCCCACTTGACTCACCAAATTTTGTTCTTCTACGTTGAAGCTTTAGTTTACAGTAGCAGTTTATATTTTTAGGTCTCCTTCTGTTCTCTCCTATATAGATAGATGAATTTGGAACTCTAAACCCACATGGTTCGTAGTAGCTCTTTGAAAATTGATAAAATAAAGGAGTTCTCAGTTCAGTCTCTTTGATTTGTTTCCTCTTCAAGTAGCCCTAAGCAGAGACTGTGGAAAAGCACTTTCATTGAAAAGGGGTTGCAAAGCTTCCAAGAAATTAAGAGTTTCCGAAATACCAGCAAATATTTTTTCACCCAATCTGGATGATACGTGGTGGTGATGACAAGTACACAAATCCCACTTGACTGACCAAATTTTCTTCTTCTAGGTTGAAGCGTTAGTTTACAGTAGCAGTTTATATTTTTAGGTCTCCCTCTGTTCTCTCATATATAGATAGATGAATTTGGAACTCTAAATCCAACATGTTTTGTAGTAGCTCTTTCAAACTTGACAAAATAAAGGAGTTCTCAGTTTTGTCTCTTTGATTTGTTTCCTCTTAAAGTAGCCCTAAGCAGAGACTGTGGAAAAGCACTTTCATTGAAAGGGGTTGCTAAGCTTCCAAGAAATTACGAGTTTCCGAAATACCAGCAAATATTTTTTCACCCAATCTTGATGATACTTGGTGGTAATGACAAGTACACAAATCCCACTTGGCTCACCAAATTCTGTTCTTCTAGGTTGAAGCGTTCGTTTACAGTAGCAATTTTTATTTGCAGGTTTCACTCTGTTCTCTAATATATAGATAGATGAATTTGGAACTCTAAAATCAACATGGTTTGTAGTATCTCTCTGAAACTTGACAAAATAAAGGAGTTCTCAGTTTTGTCTGTATGGTTTGTTTCCTCTTCAAGTAGCACTAGGCACAGACTGTGGAAAAGCACTTTCATTGGGAGTTGTTGCCAAGCTTCTAAGAAATAAAGAGTTTCCAAAATACTAGCAAATATTTTTTCACCCAATCTTGATTATCCTGGTGGTAATGATCAGTACACAAATACCACTTGGCTCACCAAATTGTGTTCTTCTAGGTTGAAGCGTTCGTTTACAATAGCAGTTTTTATTTGTAGGTTTCACTCTCTTCTCTTTTATATAGATAGATGAATTTGGAACTCTAAATCCAAAATGGATTGTAGTAGCTCTTTGAAACTTTAAAAAATGAAGGAGTTCTCAGTTTTGTCTCTATGTTTTGTTTCCTTTTCAAGTAGCCCTAGGCACAGACTGTGGAAAAGCACTTTCATTGAGATTGATTGCCAGGCTTCTAAGAAATAACGAGTTTCCGAAATACCAGCAAATATTTTTTCACCCAATCTTGATGATACTTGGTGGTAATGACAAGTACACAAATCCCAGTTGGTTCACCAAATTTTGTTCTTCTAGGTTGCAGCGATTGTTTACAGTAGCAGTTTATATTTTAGGTTTCCCTATGTTCTCTCCTATATAGATAGATGAATTTGGAACTCTAAATCCAACATGGTTTGTAATAGCTCTTTCAAACTTGACAAAATAAAGGAGTTCTCATTTGTCTCTATGATTTGTTTCCTCTTCAAGTAGCCCTCAGCAGAGACTGTGGAAAAGCAATTTCATTGAAAGGGTTTGCCAAGCTCCCAAGAAATTACGGGTTTCCGAAATACCAGCAAATATTTTTTCACCGAATCTTGATGATACTTGGTGTTAATGACAAGTACACAAATGCCACTTGGCTCACCAAATATTGCTCTTCTAGGTTGAAGCGTTCATTTACAGTAGCAGTTTTTATTTTTAGGTTTCTCTCTGTTTTCTCCTATATAGATAGATGAATTTGGAACTCTAAATCCAACATGGTTTGTAGTAGCTCTTTGAAACTTGACAAAATAAAAAAGTTCTCAGTTTTTTCTCTATGGTTTGTTTCCTCTTCAAATAGCCCTAGGCACAGACTGGGGAAAAACACTTTCATTGAAAGGGGTTGCCAAGCTCCAAGAAATTACGAGTTTCCGAAATACCAGCAAATATTTTTTCACCCAATCTTGATGATACTTGGTGGTAATGACAAGTACACAAATCCCACTTTGCTCACCAAATTTTGTTCTTCTAGGTTGAAGCGTTCGTTTACAGTAGCATATTTTATTTTTAGGTTTCCCTCTGTTCAGTCCTATATAGATAGATGAATTTGGAACTCTAAATCCAACATGGTTTGTAGTAGCTCTTTGAAACTTGAAAAACTAAAGGAGTTCTCAGTTTTGTCTCTATGTTTTGTTTCCTCTTCAAGTAGCCCTAGTCATAGACTGTGGAAAAGCACCTTGATTGACAGGGGTTGCCAGGCTTCTAAGAAATAACGAGTTTCCGAAATACCAGCAAATATTTTTTCACCCAAACTTGATGATACTTGGTGTTAATGACAAGTACACAAATCCCACTTGGCTCACCAAATTTTGTTCTTCTAGGTTGAAGCGTTCTTTTACAGTAGCAGTTTATATTTTTAGGTTTCCCTCTGTTCTCTCCTATATAGATAGATGAATTTGGAACTCTAAATCCAACATGGTTTGTAGTAGCTCTTTGAAACTTGACAAAATAAAAAAGTTCTCAGTTTTTTCTCTATGGTTTGTTTCCTCTTCAAATAGCCCTAGGCACAGACTGTGGAAAAGCACTTTCATTGGGAGTTGTTGCCAAGCTTCTAAGAAATAACGAGTTTCCAAAATACCAGCAAATATTTTTTCACCCAATCTTGATGATACTTCTTGGTAATGATCAGTACACAAATACCACTTGGCTCACTAAATTGTGTTCTTCTAGGTTGAAGCGTTCGTTTACAATAGCAGTTTTTATTTTTAGGTTTCACTCTGTTCTTTTTTATATAGATAGATGAATTTGGAACTCTAAATCCAACATGGTTTGTAGTAGCACTTTGAAACTTGACAAAATGAAGGAGTTCTCAGTTTTGTCTCTATGGTTTATTTCCTCTTCAAGTAGCCCTAGGAACAGACTGTGGAAAAGCACTTTCATTGAGAGGGGTTGAGAGGCTTCTAAGAAATAACGAGTTCCCGGAATATTAGCAAATATTTTTTCACCCAATCTTAATGATACTTGGTGGTAATGACAAGTACACAAATCAAACTTGGATCACCAAATTTTGTTCTTCTAGGTTTAAGCGTTCGTTTACAGTAGCATTTTATATTTTAGGTTTCCCTCTGTTGTCTCCTATATAGATAGATGAATTTGGAACTCTAAATACAACAGGGTTTGTAGTAGCTCTTTGAAACTTGACAAAATAAAGGAGTTCTCAGTTTTGTCTCTATGATTTGTTTCCTCTTCAAGTAGCCTTCAGTAGAGACTGTGGAAAAGCACTTTCATTGAAAGGGTTTGTCAAGATCCCAAGAAATTATGGCTTTCCGAAATACCAGCAAATATTTTTTCACCCAATCTTGATGATACTTGGTGGTAATGATCAGTACACAAATGCCACTTGGCTCACTAAATTGTGTTCTTCTAGGTTGAAGCGTTCGTTTACAGTAGCAGATTTTATTTTTAGGTTTCACTTAGTTCTCTCTTATATAGATAGTTGAATTTGGAACTCTAAATCCAACATGGTTTGTAGTAGCTCTTTGAAACTTGACAAAATAAAGGAGTTCTCAGTTTTTTCTCTATGGTTTGTTTCCTCTTCAAGTAGCCCGAGGCATAGACTGTGGAAAAGAAATTTCATTGAAAGGGTTGCCTATCTTCTAAGAAATAAGTAGTTTTGAAATACCAGCAAATATTTTTTCACCCAATCTTGATGATACTTGGTGGTAATGACAAGTACACATCCCACTTGGCTCACGAAATTTTGTTTTTCTATGTTGAAGCGTTTGTTTACAGTAGCAGTTTTTATTTTTAGGTTTCCCACTGTTCCCTCCTATATAGATAGATGAATTTGGAACTCTAAATCCAACATGGTTTGTAGTAGCTCTTTGAAACATGACAAAAATGGTAGTTCTCAGTTTTATCTCTATGATTTGTTTCCTCTTCAAGTATCCCTCAGCAGAGACTGTGAAAAAGCACTTTCATTGAAAGGGTTTGCCAAGCTCCCAAGAAATTACGGGTTTCCGAAATACCAGGAAATGTTTTTTCACCCAATCTTGATGATACTTGGTGTTAATGACAAGTACACAAATGCCACTTGGATCACCAAATTTTGCTCTTCTAGGTTGAAGCGTTCGTTTACATTAGCAGTTTTTATTTTTAGGTTTCCCTCTGTTCTCTCCTATATAGATAGATGAATTTGGAACTCTAAATCCAACATGGTTTGTAGTAGCTGTTTGAAACTTGACAAAATAAAAAAGTTCTCAGTTTTGTCTCTATGGTTTGTTTCCTCTTCAAATAGCCCTAAGCACAGACTGGGGAAAAGCACATTCATTGAGAAGCGTTGCCAAGGTTCTAAGAAATAACGAGTTTCTGAAATACCAGCAAATATTTTTTGACCCATTACTTGGTGGTAATTACAAGTACACAAATCCCACTTGGCTCACCAAATTTTGTTCTTCTAGATTGAAGCGTTCGTTGACAGTAGCAGTTTTTATTTTTAGGTTTCACTCTGTTCTCTCCTATATAGATAGATGAATTTGGAACTCTAAAATCAACATGGTTTGTAGTAGCTCTATGAAATTTGACAAAATAAAGGAGTTCCCAGTTTTGTCTCTATGGTTTGTTTCCTCTTCAAGTAGCCCTAAGCACAGACTGTGGAAAAGCACATTTATTGAGAGGGGTTGTCAAGCTTCTAAGAAATAACAAGATTCCAACATACCAGCAAATATTTTTTCACCCAATCTTGATGATACTTGGTGGTAATGATCAGTACACCAATCCCACTTGACTCATCAAGTTTGGTTCTTCTAGGTTGAAACGTTCGTTTACAGTAGCAGTTTATATTTTTAGGTGTCCCTCTGTTCTCTCCTACATAGGTAGATGAATTTGGAACTCTAAATCCAACATGGTTTGTAGTAGCTCTTTGAAACTTGACAAAATAAACTAGTTCTCAGTTTTGTCTCTATGATTTGTTTCCTCTTCTATTAGCCCTAAGCAGAGACTGTGGAAAAGCACTTTCATTGAAAGGGGTTGCCAAGCTTCCAAGAAATTAAGAGTTTCCGAAATACCAGCAAACATTTTTTCACCTAATCTTGATGATACTTGGTGGTAATGATCAGTACACATATCCCACTTGGCTCACCAAATTTTGTTCTTATAAGTTGAAGCGTTCGTTTACAGTAGCAGTTTTTATTTTTAGTTTTCACTCAGATCTCTCCTATATAGATAGATGAATTTGGAACTCTAAATCCAACATGGTTTGTAGTACCTCTTTGAAACTTCATAAAATAAAGGAGTTCTCAGTTTTGTCTCTATGGTTTGATTCCTCTTCAAGTAGCCCTAGGCACAGACTGTGGAAAAGCACTTTCATTGAGAGCGGTTGCCAAGCTTCTAAGAAATAACGAGTGTCCGAAATTCCAGCAAATATTTTTTCACCCAATCTTAATGATACTTGGTGGTAATGACAAGTACACAAATCCCACTTGGCTCACCAAATTTTGTTCTTCTAGGTTGAAGCATTCGTCTACAGTAGCAGTTTTTATATTTACGTTTCACTCTGTTCTCTCTTATATAGATAGATGAATATGGAACTCTAAATCCAACATGGTTTGTAGTAGCTCTTTGAAACTTGACAAAAAAAAAAGTACTTCTCAGTTTTGTCCCTATGGTTTGTTTCTTCTTAAAGTAGCCCTAGGCACAGACTGTGGAACAGCACTTTCATTGAGAGGGGTTGCCAAGCTTCTAAGAAATAATGATTTTTCAAAATAGCAGCAAATATTTTTTCACACAATCTTGATGATACGTGGTGGTAATGATCAGTACACAAATGCCACTTGGCTCACCAAATTGTGTTCTTCTAGGTTGAAGCGTTCGTTTACAGGAGCCGTTTTTATTTTTAGGTTTCACTCTCTTCTCTCCCATATAGATAGATGAATTTGGGACTCTAAATCCAACATGGTTTGTAGTAGCTCTTTGAAACTTGACAGAAAAAAGGAGTTCTCAGTTTTTCTCTATGATTTGTTTACTCTTCAAGTAGCCCAGGCAGAGACTGTGGAAAAGCACTTTCATTGAAAGGGGTTGCCAAGCTTCCAAGAAATTACGTGTTTCAGAAATACCAGCAAATATTTTTTCACCAAATCTTGATGATACTTGGTGGTAATGAGAAGTACACAAATCCCACTTGGCTCACCAAATTTGTTCTTCTAGTTGAAGCGTTCGTTTACAGTAGCAGTTTTTATTTTTAGGTTTCACTCTGTTCTCTCCTATATAGATAGATGAATTTGGAACTCTAAATCCAACATGGTTTGTAGTAGCTCTTTGAAACTTGACAAAATAAAGGAGTTCTCAGATTTGTCTTTATTCATTGTTTCCTCTTCAAGTAGCACTAGGCACAGACTGTGGAAAAGCACTTTCATTGAGAGGGGTTGACATCTTCTAAGAAATAACGAGTTTCCGAAATACCAGCAAATATTTTTTCACGCAATCTTGAAGATACGTGGTGGTAATGATCAGTACACAAATCCCACTTGGCTCACCAAATTGTGTTCTTCTAGGTTGAAGCGTTCGTTTACAGTAGCAGTTTTTATTTTTAGGTTTCAATCTATTCTCTCCTATATAGATAGATGAATTTGGAACTCTAAATCCAACATGGTTTGTAGTAGCTCTTTAAACATGACAAAATAAAGGAGTTCTCAGTTTTGTCTGTATGGTTTGATTCCTCTTCAAGTAGCCCTAGGCACAAACTGTGGAAGAGCACCTTCATTGAAAGGGTTTGCCAAGCTTCTAAGAAATAAAGAATATCCAAAATACCAGACAATTTTTTTCACCCAATCTTGATGATACTTGGGGGTAATGACAAGTACACAAATCCCACTAGGATCACCAAATTTTGTTCTTCTAGTTTTAAGCGTTCGTCTACAGTAGCAGTTTTTATATTTAGGTTTCACTCTGTTCCCTCTTATATAGATAGATGAATTTGAAACTCTAAATCCAGCATGGTTTCTAGTAGTGCTTTGAAACTTGACAAAATAAAGTAGTTCTCAATATTGTCTCTATGGTTTGTTTCCTCTTCAAGTAGCCCTAAGCAGAGACTGTGGAAAAGCACTTTAATTGAAAGAAGTTGCCAAGCTTCCAAGAAATTACGAGTTTCCGAAAAACCAGCAAATACTTTTTCACCCAATCTTGATGATATGTGGTTTTAATAACAAGTACACAAATCCCACTTGGCTCACCAAATTTAGTTCTTCTAGGTGTAAGTGTTCGTCTACAGTAGCAGTTTTTATTTTTAGGTTTCACTTTGTTATTTCCTATAGCGGTAGATGAATTTGGAACTCTTAATCCAACATGGTTTGAAGTAGCCATTTGAAACTTGACAAAATAAAGGAGTTCTCAGTTTTTTCTCTATGGTTTGTTTCCTCTTCAAGTAGCCCAAGGCACAGACTGTGGAAAAGCACTTTCATTGAGAGGGGTGGCCAAGCTTCTACGAAATAACGAGTTTCCGAAATACCAGCAAATATTTTTTCACCCAATCTTGATGATACTTGGTGGTAATGATGAGTACACCAATCCCACCTGGCTCACCAAATTTTGATCTTCTCGGTTGAAGCGTTCGTCTACAATAGCATTTTTTATTTTTAGGTTTCCCTCTGTTCTCTCCTATATAGATAGATGAATTTGGAACTCTAAATCCAACATGGTTTGTAGTAGCTCTATGAAACTTGACAAAATAAAGTACTTCTCAGTTTTGTCTCTATGGTTTGTTTCCTCTTCATGTAGCCCTAAGCAGAAACTGTGGAAAAGCACTTTCATTGAAAGGAGTTGCCAAGCTTCCAAGAAATTACGATTTTCAGAAATACCAGCAAATACTTTTTCACCCAATCTTGATATTACTTGGTGGTAATGACAAGTACACAAATCACACTTGGCTCCCAAATTTTGATCTTCTAGGTTGAAGCGTTCGTTTTCAGTAGCAGGTTTTATTTTTAGGTTTCACTTTGTTCTTTCCTATAGCGGTAGATGAATTTGGAACTCTTAATCCAACATGGTTTGAAGTAGCCATTTGAAACTTGACAAAATAAAGGAGTTCTCAGTTTTTTCTTTATGGTTTGTTTCCTCTTCAAGTAGCCCTAGGCACAGACTGTGGAAAAGCACTTTCATTGAGAGGGTTTGCAAGCTTCTAAGAAATAATGAGTTTCCGAATTTCCAGGAAATATTTTTTCACCCAATCTTTATGATACTTGGTTTTAATAATCAGTACACCAATCCCACCTGGCTCACCAAATTTTGTTTTTCTAGGTTGAAGCGTTCGTCTACAGTAGCAGTTTTTATATTTAGGTTTCACTCTGTTCTCTTCTATATAGATACATGAATTTGGAACTCTAAATCCAACATGGTTTGTAGTAGCTCATTGAAACTTTACAAAATAAAGGAGTTCTCAGTATTGTCTCTACGGTTTGTTTCCTCTTCAAGGAGCCATAGGCACAGATGTGGAAAACCATTTTCAATGAAAGCGGTTGCCAAGCTTCCAAGAAATAACGAGTTTCCGAAATACCAGCAAATATTTTTTCACCCAATCTTTATGATACTTGGTGGTAATGATCGGTACAGAAATCCCACTTGACTCACCAAATTTTGTTCTTCTAGTTTGAAGCGTTCGTTTACAGTAGCAGACTATATTTTTAGGTTTCCCTCTGTTCTCTCCTATATAGATACCTGAATTTCGAACTCTAAATCCAACATGGTTTGTACTAGCTATTTGAAACTTGACAAAATAAAGGAGTTCTCAGTTTTGTCTCTATGATTTGTTTCCTCTTCAAGTAGCGCTAAGCAGAGACTGTGGAAAAGCCCTTTCATTGAAAGGGGTTGCCAAGCTTCCAAGAAATTACGAGTTTCTGAAATACCAGCAAATATTTTTTCACCCAATCTTGATGACACTTGGTGGTAATGACAAGTACTCAAATCCCACTTGGCTCACCAAGTTTTTTTCCTCTAGTTTGAAGCGTTCGTTTACAGTAGCAGTTTTTATTTTTGGTTTCACTCTGTTTTCTCCTATATAGATAGATGAATTTGGAACTCTAGATCCTACATGGTTAGTAGTAGCTCTTTGAAACTTGAAAAATAAAGGAGTTCTCAGTTTTGTCTCTATTTTTTGTTTCCTCCTCAAGTATCCCTAGGCACAGACTGTGGAAAAGGACTTTCTTTGAAAGGAGTTGCCAAGCTTCCAAGAAATTACGATTTTCCGAAATACCAGCAAATACTTTTTCACCCAATCTTGATGATACTTGGTGGTAATGACAAGTACACAAATCCCACTTGGCTGCCAAAATTTGTTCTTCTATGTTGAAGCGTTCGTTTTCAGTAGCAGTTTTTATTTTTAGGTTTCACTTTGTTCTCTCCTATATAGATAGATGAATTTGGAACTCTAAATCCAACATGGTTTGTAGTAGATCTTTGAAACTTGACAAAATAAAGTCGTTCTCAGTTTTGTCTCTAAGGTTTGTTTCCTCTTCAAGTAGCCCTACGCACAAGACTGTGGAAAAGCACTTTCATTGAGAGGGGTTGCCAATCTTCTAAGAAATAACGAGTTTCTGAAATACCAGCAAATATTTTTTCACCCAATCTTGATAATACTTGGTGGTAATGATCAGTACCCCAATCCCACTGGGCTCCCTAAATTTTGTTCTTCTAGGTGGAAGTGTTCGTCTACAGTAGCAGTTTTTATATTTAGGGTTCACTCTGTTCTCTTCTATAGAGATAGATGAATTTGGAACTCTAAATCCAACATGGTTTGTAGTAGATCTGTTAAACTTGACAAAATGAAGGAGTTCTCAGTTTTGTCTCTATGATTTGTTTCCTCTTCAAGTAGCCCTAAGCAGAGACTGTGGAAAAGCAATTTCATTGAAAGGAGTTGCCAAGCTTCCAAGAAATTACGATTTTCAGAAATACCAGCAAATACTTTTTCACCCAATCTTGATGATACTTGGTGGTAATGACAAGTACACAAATCCCACTTGGCTCCCAAATTTTGATTTTCTAGGTTGAAGCGTTCGTTTTCAGTAGCAGAATTTATTTTTAGGTTTCCCTCTGTTCTCTCCTATATAGATAGCTGAATTTGGAATTCTAAATCCAACATGGTTTGTACTAGCTCTTTGAAACTTGACAAAAAAAGTAGTTCTCAGTATTGTCCCTATGGTTTGTTTCCTCTTCAAGTAGCCCTAGGCACAGACTGTGGAAAAGCACTTTCATTGAGAGGGTTTGCAAGCTTCTAAGAAATAATGAGTTTCCGAATTTCCAGGAAATATTTTTTCACCCAATCTTTATGATACTTGGTTTTAATAATCAGTACACCAATCCCACCTGGCTCACCAAATTTTGTTTTTCTAGGTTGAAGCGTTCGTCTACAGTAGCAGTTTTTATATTTAGGTTTCACTCTGTTCTCTTCTATATAGATACATGAATTTGGAACTCTAAATCCAACATGGTTTGTAGTAGCTCATTGAAACTTTACAAAATAAAGGAGTTCTCAGTATTGTCTCTACGGTTTGTTTCCTCTTCAAGGAGCCATAGGCACAGATGTGGAAAACCATTTTCAATGAAAGCGGTTGCCAAGCTTCCAAGAAATAACGAGTTTCCGAAATACCAGCAAATATTTTTTCACCCAATCTTTATGATACTTGGTGGTAATGATCGGTACAGAAATCCCACTTGACTCACCAAATTTTGTTCTTCTAGTTTGAAGCGTTCGTTTACAGTAGCAGACTATATTTTTAGGTTTCCCTCTGTTCTCTCCTATATAGATACCTGAATTTCGAACTCTAAATCCAACATGGTTTGTACTAGCTATTTGAAACTTGACAAAATAAAGGAGTTCTCAGTTTTGTCTCTATGATTTGTTTCCTCTTCAAGTAGCGCTAAGCAGAGACTGTGGAAAAGCCCTTTCATTGAAAGGGGTTGCCAAGCTTCCAAGAAATTACGAGTTTCTGAAATACCAGCAAATATTTTTTCACCCAATCTTGATGACACTTGGTGGTAATGACAAGTACTCAAATCCCACTTGGCTCACCAAGTTTTTTTCCTCTAGTTTGAAGCGTTCGTTTACAGTAGCAGTTTTTATTTTTGGTTTCACTCTGTTTTCTCCTATATAGATAGATGAATTTGGAACTCTAAATCCTACATGGTTAGTAGTAGCTCTTTGAAACTTGAAAAATAAAGGAGTTCTCAGTTTTGTCTCTATTTTTTGTTTCCTCCTCAAGTATCCCTAGGCACAGACTGTGGAAAAGGACTTTCTTTGAAAGGAGTTGCCAAGCTTCCAAGAAATTACGATTTTCCGAAATACCAGCAAATACTTTTTCACCCAATCTTGATGATACTTGGTGGTAATGACAAGTACACAAATCCCACTTGGCTCCCAAAATTTGTTCTTCTATGTTGAAGCGTTCGTTTTCAGTAGCAGAATTTATTTTTAGGTTTCCCTCTGTTCTCTCCTATATAGATAGCTGAATTTGGAATTCTAAATCCAACATGGTTTGTACTAGCTCTTTGAAACTTGACAAAAAAAGTAGTTCTCAGTATTGTCCCTATGGTTTGTTTCCTCTTCAAGTAGCCCTAGGTACAGATTGTGGAAAAGCATTTTCATTGAGAGGGGTTGCCAAGCTTCTAAGAAATAACGAGTTTCCAAAATACCAGCAAATATTTTTTCACCCAATCTTGATGACACTTGGTGGTAATGATCAGTACACAAATCCCACTTGGCCTTCAAATTTTGTTTTTCTAGGTTTAAGAGTTCGTCTACAGTAGCAGTTTTTATATTTAGGTTGCACTCTGTTCTCTCCTATATAGATAGATGAATTTGGAACTCTAAATCCAACATGGTTTGTAGTACCTGTTTGAAACTTGAGAAAATAAAGGATTTCTTAGTTTTGTCTCTAAGGTTTGTTTCCTCTTCAAGTAGCCCTATGCACAGACTGTGGAAAAGCACTTTCATTGGGAGGGGTGGCCAAGCTTCTACGAAATAACGAGTTTCCGAAACACCAGCAAATATTTTTTCACCCAATCTTGATGATACTTGGTGGTAATGATGAGTCCACAAATCGCACTTTGCTCAACAAATTTTGTTCTTCTAGGTTTAAGCGTTCGTCTACAGTAGCAGTTTTTATATTTAGGTTTCACTCTGTTCTCTCTTATATAGATAGATGAATTTGGAACTCTAAATCCAACATGGTTTGTAGTAGCTCCTTGAAACTTGACAACATAAAGGAGTTCTCAGTTTTGTC